>NC_062281.1:25770537-26073567 GCF_902655055.1 Lutra lutra
CCACTATAAAGATTTCATCTACATAACTTTCTGGAAAAGGTAAAACTACAGAGACAATAAAGAGACAAGTGGTTGGCAGGATTTGGTAGGAGTGGGCAGGGTTTAATAGGTAAAGCAAAGGGAATTTTTGGTGCACTGAAACTATCTTGTATGATACTGTACTGTTGGCTACATTACATCATGCATTTATCAAAACCCATAAACTGTAAAATTAAAAGTAAACTTTAATGTAACCTATAGATTTTAGTTCATAATAATCAAAGCTGGTTCACTAATTAGAACAAATATGCATTCTAATGCAAGATATTGATATTAGAGGAAACTGCCAGGGAATGGAGGGTATATTGGACCCCTGTCCCATCTACTCAATTTTTCTGTAAGTATGAAATGATTCTACAAAATAAAATCTATTGATCAAAAAAATAAATTATAACATCGCGTATAATGTAGGCCTAGAAGAAAGCCATCATTCATTACATATAAAAGAATCAAAGTAAGCTACACAAACTAAAAAGAAAGACCCCATCTCTGTAAACATTTCCATACCCTGGTCCATGCCCTTCATGTCATCCAGGTCCTCTGTCTGCTGCCTAACCTTACCACTGCTATTTATCAAGACAATAAAGCACCACTTTCTGTGACAATGACAGAATAGTGTGTGTTCCCTGAGAGGTACTGACAGGTCTGCCTATGTAGGTGAAAGAGTTGTACTTTGATGGTCACATGCAAATGGAAGCAATAGATCAAGTCAGCCGTACAGTTCCTTCCCTCTCTCACTGTTCCCTGAATTTAGTGTGATGATGTTACACAGAGACTCCATTCAGTTGCCATCTTAACTAGACATCCTGTGATTTAGCCACCAGGAACTTGTAAAGTTGGCTCTATAAAAATAATTATCAATTGTTTTACTGATATAATTGATATGTTAATATATAATTATTTTAATGATAAATTTTTTATAAATTATACTATGACATTCAGAAACAATGAGCACTTATTATATGCCAGGTAGTATAGTTCTTTCCAGTGACACATTTTATCCTCACAACAATTAAATGATAAATTCATAAAAATTAATCCTTTTTTAAAAGGAAAGAAAGAAAGGATTTGTAAGGCTACATAATTTGGCCAGGATCATGGCTAATAAGTGATGTAGCCAAATTTTAAACTAAGGCAGTGTGATTTCAGACCCTATGCACTTATTGCCTCTGTTACGCTGTATATTGCCTCTGTTACGCTGTATCGATAGAGCTTCTCTCAAATATTCTAGACTGTAGCATTAATCTGAAGTACACCGACATGTAGCAGAGACCATAGTGGACAAGAAACTATATTTCCTGTATAGTTTGCCCTGTCAGGTAATGAGTTTTCAGAAAATTCAGGTGTTTTCAACTCCTACAATACATTTAAATCTACCTAGCTCCCCAAATGTGTGAATATTGAGAGGTTGTATAGAAGGGCATATGAAATAGTTTTTATGCTGAAAACCACCATAAGCATGTAAGTTTTTATTGTGATATAATGAAGTGAAAGCACAAATCTTAAGGGTATAGTGCTAAATATTATGATACATGTATACACCCTTGTAACCAAAACACCAATGAAAATACAGAGCATAGCAATTACTCTAAAAGGTCCCCTCATGCCTTTCCTGTGGATCCTCCTCCAGTGGCCTCCACATAGAAGCTCTTGAACTTGATTAAAATAACATAATATTGTCTGTACTTCTAAGTCTGGTTTCTTTGCTGAGTGCAATATTTTTGAAATCATTTATGTTTTTTGCATATATTACTAGTTATTGCTAATTTGCTTTATTTTCTAAGTAGTATTTCCTTATATAACTATATAATTGTTTTACTGATTATATATATACTGATATATAACTATATCAACTTGTTTATCCATCCACTGATGAATGTTCATGCTGCTTCTGATATTGTGCTATATCGCATAAAGCTAAAACAAACAACCATTAACTTGCACATTGTGGACATGTGTTTTAATATCTTTTCTGCAAATACCTAGGATTGAAATAGTTTCATCATAAAGTAGGTGTATGTTTAACTTTATAAGAAACTGACAAGTAGTTTTACCCAGTGATTTGATGATCTGACACCACCCTCTTAACAATGTCTGAGAGTTCCAATAGTCCCTTCATCCTCTCCAACATGTGGGATTGTTAGTCATTTTACATTATCTGTTCTAGTGGGCATACTGAGATCTCTCACCGTGGCTTTACTTTTCACCCTCTGGTGAAAACAATGTGACAACCTTTCCATATGTTTATGACTGCTAGTATAACCTCTTTTTGGAAATATTACGATCATAATCAAGAATTGGTAGCCTGGTGTAAAGATAAAAAAAACAGTAACACAGAGTCCTGAAATAGACCCAAACATATAATGACATATAATTTTTAACAAACTAACAAAGGAATATAAATATATTTACATTAATATTAATAGACTTATTCCTAAAATTAATTTATTCCTAAAATTGATAAAATATAATATTTACATTATAAATATAATAGATATATAAATTTATAATATAATCTATTTTTCTACTATTTGATTTCATAACTAGGATACTTTACAAATAAATGATTCATTTTTAAATTACTACTACTTGATTATATGAATGTAACTGGAGTAGTCTATTCTTTTATTTATATACATTAGATTTATGACTTTGTATTATAAATATTATCTAATGAGCATTTTTTAAAAACAGATTTATCAAATTATTCCATAATGTTTAAACTTGTGGTAGGAACATTTAATGTAAGATTTACCCCCTTAACAATTTTTTAAGTGTATTATACAAGTATTGTTAACTATAGGCATAATATTTATATCAAATCTCTAGAACTTATTTATCTTGCACAAATGAAACTTTGTATCTATTGACAGCAGTTCCCCATCCCCCTCTCCATCTCCTGGAAATCACCATACTACTTATTCTCTACTTCTGTGAGTCTGACTATTTTAGATACTTCTGTAATTGGAATCATGCAGTATTTTTCTGTGACTGAGTTATTTCACTTAACATAATATCCTTAGTGGTCATCCATGTTTTCACATATGGGGGTGTTCAGAGGAAGAGTTTAAAGATGAATAGTGTTCCACTATTTGTTAGAAGACAAATAGTGTTCCACTTTATGTATATACATTTTCTTTATTCATTCACCAAACAATAGATATTTAGTTATTTGGTCCCCACCCCCACATCTTGGCTATTGTGACTAGTGTTACAATAAATACAGGAGCAAATATCTCTTCAAGATCCTCACTTAAATTCCTTTGGGTAAATACCCAGAAGTAGGATTGCTGTATTCTTATTAGTTCTATTCTTAATTTTTTGAGAAATTTCCATACTCTTTTCCATAGTGGCTGCACCATTTTACATTTCCAAGTGTACAAGTGTTCCAGTTTCTCCAAATCTTCACATTTTTTCTTTTCCATTAATAGTCATCTTAATAGGGCGCCTGGGTGGCTCAGTGGGTTAATCTGCTGCCTTCGGCTCAGGTCATGATCTCAGGGTCCTGGGATCGAGTCCCACGCTCTCTGCTCAGCAGGGAGCCTGCTTCCCTCTCTCTCTGCCTGCCTCTCCGTCTACTTGTGATCTCTCTCTGTCAAATAAATAAATAAAAATCTTTAAAAAAAATAGTCATCTTAATAATTGTGAGATCACATCTCATTCTGGTTTAGTTTGAATTTCACTGACCAAAAAACAGAAATGTATTGTTTTTGCCAAGTTTAAAAACTGTTGCTTTGGGGCACCTGAGTGGCTCAGTCATTTAGCATCTGCCTTCAGCTCAGGTCATGATTCCAGTGTCCCAGGATCAGGCCTGCATCTGGCTCCCTGCTTTGGGGGAAAGCCTGCTTCTGCCTCTCCCACTTGCCCTGTTTGTATTCCCTCTCCTGCTGTGTCTCTTTCTGTCAAATACATTTAAAAAAACAAACAAACAAACAAACAAACAAACAAAACCCTGCTGCTTATTAGAAGATATCAGTAAGAAAATGAACAAAGAAGACATAGGGGAAAATATTTGCTACAGATATCTGACAAAGGACTAAAACCCAGATTACATTAAAAACTCCCACAAGCTGATTTATACATGCATTTCTTAAGAAATCCTAAACACTACACACTACACACTAGCATGAAGTATTCAGAGTTCTCATGAAACACTCAACCCCAGAGGTCCTCCAGGCATCTGAGCATTACCTCTATAGTTGAAAACTTAATGCTTGAGTTTTCAACTCAACTTTAGTACAGCATTCAAAATAAGAGAAAAACTTTTTTTTTTTTTTTGGCTGGTTGTTACTATTTTTTTCCTTAGAAAATCTTTCTGAGGAACCTCACTGTCAAACACGAAGGTCGTACTTATTTCCAAAACTGCTAGCCAGCTGCCACAATGATTTAAGCTGTCCAAAGTTTCACCAAAAACAACAGATTACTTCTGTCCCTGGCTTCTATGTGGGCTAACAAAAAGAGGTTTCGTGATTTGTTCAAGGCTCTACTTAAACTATGCTGGATGTAGGAATATTTCCATTTTCTGATACAGCCCAACAAATCTTTACTTAGTTTCTCTGACGAGCTAGATGATAAAAATATAGATATACCAGAGTCTCAGATCTCAGTGAATATATTTTCTCTTGACTCCCAATAAGTTGTTTTACCTGTCTGATAGAAGGGCAATCTAGTGAAAGGAATATCTCTCTCTTTCTCTCTCTCTCTCTCTCTCACACACACACACATACACATACACACAAAAGGATGGTAACTCTAAATACAGTGAGAGAATAACACATGATTTCTGATTATTTCTGTGAAAACATAATGGCAATAGTCTCCCATAATATACATTCTACCTTATCTTCCACATGATAGTTTGCCCCAGTAACTAACCTACAAAACTCTTCCTCTGAACACCCAGGTGGCTGGCTTGAAGGGACAACTTATCTGCCACCTTTTTTCTGGGTCCTGGTTCTTAACCACTTTCGTATCATTTGTACAGTGACCTGCTCATTAAGTATCACCTGAATTAATTTCATTGTCTTATCATTCTTCTCACAAATGGTACGTTTCAACTAAAAATCTCTGCAGATTTTGTCTTTTGTTTCAGTAATACAGCTACACCTAGAACTGAAGTAATTACATTCTTGTGGGTTGATCTAGTAGCTTAGCACCATCTATAGCATTGCTTCCCTAAAAAAGTATATTCCTAAAATATGAAAACCCACTTATAAACAACTTTAAAACATAAATAATTCATAAGTTGGAAACTTATGAAAAAATAAAATAAGATGAACTTATACGTATTCCAAGAAGTCAGTTGGTATTAACAGCACTTCATACTGCTCTGCTAACAATAGCACATATGTGTGTGTGTGGTATGTGTATTTTGTCCATCCTCCCAACCCACTGCATGCCTAAATAATAATGATAGTAAGACCATATAATCTTAGTCTGTGGATGTGTTTTTTAACATTTAAAAAAAATGCTACACTTCTATATGGAAAAAATATAAAGTTGGTATCCAATCTCAAGGTTCTCTATAATTAAATGATATAGGACTTAATTTATTATTTCATTTAGGTCATTTAAGCTATTCATTAAGTATTACACTTTGGGAAAATTCTAGTTATCTGAACATTCTAAAGAAAAACAAAGTATCCTATTAAATTATTAGCAATTTATTATTTTATTAAGAAATGCTAAGTCTTACACTCTCCAACTTATAGTACATAAACAATAAACTCAAGTATATGGCATTCTGTAGTGAACAGAACAGGAAATTAACAATTTATACTTTTAAATTAGCCTTTTATTTATATCTTTAAGATTCAAATATGAAGCAATGTATTCACTGAGGGAACAAAGGGAGAAGATTAAAAATTTCCAATTCTCTCCACATAGTTCCTCACCCTGCCAGTACCTTCCAAATAATCAGAGCATCACGGAGCTTAAATGGGCTTTAGAGATCATCTTGTCTAGCACCTTTTTATTGTAAATTTTTAAACCTCTAAGGGATGCCAGTTCTCTAAACAAATATACTCCAACAGAGGCAATATCTTGATCGTGCATTTCTACTATGGTTATTTAAAATTCTAATTGGGGCATTAAAGTAATTTTTAAATAGAATTCCATAAAATATTTATACACTGTATAGTTCAAAATAATCACAACAGAGCATTTCTCCCTTATGTGAGTTACATTTGAGGAAAAAAAAAAACACAAATCCTATGGTTTCCCCATGATCATTTATAAAAAGTGTCAGTCATGCTGACATTTAACTGGTTCTTTAAGAATAAAAATCAGTTATCCAAATAGAATATATCAGAAATAATACTCAATTTTTTCCAGCTTAAATTCTATTCATTTGCAAACTCAGAAATTTCTATTAGCCATACATGAGAAGAGTCAATTATAGGATCTAGTAGGGCAAATTAATTTCTCTTAAATGCAAAACATGAAGTTATAAAAATTTTAGATTCCTATAGCTCTTGGGAATATATTCAAAAGCATCTCCATTCAGTAAAGAAATTCCTAGATCTATCATTAAAAGATATGAATTATATATTTTTAAGACCTCAATTGAGGAGAAATTTTATAACTTCCTTCTATAATTCACTCCAAGCTTTTAAAATCCTATTGTCAGGAATTTCTTCTTCCTATCTAACCTACATCACTCATTCTTCAGTTAAGGCTGTTACTTCTTGTCTTTCTTTTTTTTTCCCCCCTGCTCAGTATAAATTGAGAACTGCTTAGGTAGAGCTGATTTAGAGATTGAAACAAGTTGAATTATTTCCCGGATTATTATCTCTTAGAGGAGAACATTCTAAAAACAGAGAAATATGGATAACTTAAATAGAGTTAAATATAGTGGATTACCAACCACAAATAAACTTCACTGAAATAATTCATAAAATTCTTGAGAGGTGGTGGAATTGTTCATAAATTTACTTTTTCTAGGTTATATTATGCTAATTCCTAAGAGAAACACTTCCCTTAGGAATTCCTATTTAGTTTCCTAAGGGAAACTAAAGCATTTCTAATGCTTTAGTACATTAAAAACAATAGAAATGTGTAGGCATATATTCAGAAATTTCAGAATATTTGTAACTGTCTTTATATACAGAGTTCTACATATTCTGAAATTTTTATTCTTAAAAGAAGACATTTTAAATATCTTTGATTTATCTGAGCTTATTCTTAAATGAATATTATAGATCCTATTTAAGTTAATGAAATTTAGTCACCATGTGATTGTAACACCTTAGGGAAGATGACAGAAACATAGGTTGAAATGGAAAACTGTGTGCTTTCTTGGGTCTCTTTCAATACAAGTTAATATACCTCACATTATTAGAATCCCATAATTTGATCAGTAGCTCTATGCCTATGGTTTTCAATCCTTTCAAGGTTAGAAAAACTATGAAAATTCCTTGTCTTTCGAAGAAATATCACAAATGGACACAGAAATCTGTCTTTAAGGAGAATGATACTTTATACTCTGCATAAATCTAGAGATTTCTGTAGTACCTGTATTTGACCTGAACCTGTGTATAACTACAGAGAAAAGTTAGCCAGGACACAGGAAATCTAGAACATTCTATCCATAGAGAAGAAAGCAGAACTTCAACAGAAAGGCAAAAATCACTTTTAAGAGATTGCAATTCAGACAACCTGGGTTAATCAGGGTGCTGACATTCCAAATCTGTTGTACTTGACATGACTTTGCAGATTCAGTGTTGGGAAAAAAGGAAACATTTTTGGATTATACCACTGGCCTACTTGAAACACTAAGACTTAGGGATTTTTCTTTATATATTTTTTTCTCATTTTCATTCTCTTCCAGCTACCACATCAGTATATTTTATGTAATCAAAATAGTATATGTTCAGTTTCTCTTCCCTATAAGTTTGTTGATCTTTAAAAGAAATCATGTGAAAACAGAGATACAGAAAAAACAAATTTGTACAGATATATCTCATATTCAGACAAGAAACTGCCACCAGATAAAAATGTTCTAAATCTCATCAAGGGGGAAAACAAACAACAAATAATGCTAAAACTCTGAAATATCACCTGAAATCTACACAGACTCCATAATCTGAAAGTAAGATTTGTTGTTTTTCAAAATGTGGATTGCATCTGAGGTTCTAGTTAAAGTTATAGGTTTCTGAATATCAGCCTTGACTTACTAAATCAAAATTTCTAAAGATGGGCCTTGGAAACTTACATTTTTAACAAGCTTCTTATGTGATTACCTGAGCTACTAAAGTTTGACAACCATCATTGCAGAGTTTCATAGACATGAAAGCAAGAAACAAAAACAACACATCTTCCAATTAAAAACAAACAAACAAATAAAAAAACCTTTGGTGAAATCAAGAAATGGGCAGAAGACGTGAACAGTCATTTCTGAAAGAAGATATCCAAATGGCCAACAGACACATGAAAAAGTACTCAATATCACACGGCATCAGGGAAATACAAATCAAAACCACAGTGAGATACCACCTCATACCAGTCAGAATGGCTTAAATTAACCAGTCAGGAAACGACAGGTGTTGGCAAGGATGCAGAGAAAGGGGAACCCTCATACATTGTTGGTGGGAATGCAAGCTGGTGCAGCCACTCTGGAAAACAATATGGAGCTTCCTCAAAAAGTTGAAAATAGAGCTACGCTACCACCCAGCAATTGCACTACTGGGTATTTACCCTAAAGATACAAAAGTAGTGATCTGAAGGGGCATGTGCACCCCAATGTTTATAGCAGTAATGTCCACAATAGCCAAACTATGGAAAGAGCTTATATGTCCATCAACAGATGAATGGATAAAGAAAACGTATATATATGCAATGGAATACTATGCAGCCATCAAAAAACCCCAAAATTTCGCCATTTGCAACCATGTGGGTGGAACTAGAGGGTATTATGCTAAGTGAAGTAAATCAATCAGAGAAAGACAATTATTATATGATCCCACTGATAACAAGGAATTTGAGAAACAAGACAAAGGATCATATGGGAAGAAAGGGAAAAATGAAACAAGATGAAACCAGAGAGGGAAACACACCATAAGAGACTCTTAATCTCAGGAAACAAATTGAGTATTGCTGGAGGGAAGGCGGGTAGGACGAATGGGATAGCTGGGTGATGGACATTGGGGAGACTATGTGCTATGGTGAGTGCTGTGAATTGTGTACGACTGATGAATCACAGACCTGTATCCCTGAAACATATAATAGATTATATGCTAATAAAAATTATAAAATGTTAAAAAAAAAAAAGACCCTTTGGTGATATCAAGGTTTAAGTCTCTTCAGACAGTTTAGCTTGGTAGAAACAAAAGATCCCTTCCTCTAGCCAAAAAGCCATCTTATTAATACTGGTGTTGGCTATGGGAACAAGATAAAACACATAATCAAGTAAAAGCAATCATCCCAATGAAAATTTCTTTTTTTTTTCCACAGAACTCTTTCTATTTATTTAACTGTGCCTGAGCATTCGATCAATGCTCCCAATTAAAAACGGTGCAATAAAAGCAACTTTGAATAGAAACAGACGAGAAACTGCGGTACCAGCGGCCACGTGGCGCTGCAAAGAGGAAGAGAAAGCAGTCTGCAGGGGTGAAGCCCAGACCGGGGGAGGTGGGGGGAAGGAAAGGGAGGCAGAGGAGGACGATCTCAGACAGAGACACAAAACTGTTGTACTGCTGGATGCTTCGTTTGAGGATATCTGAGCACGGGCCGAGAACACGTTCGAATCTGGGTCGGTCCAGCTTCACACACTTCAGAGGGCCACGAGCCACCACCATAGCGGCGCGAGGGCGGTTCATCAGGAGCGCAATCTCACCAAAATAATCAGAAGGCCCCAGTCTTCCCACTTCAACATCCCAATGCAGAAATCTCCTTGAAGACAGAAATTATGTGGTTCAGGATTTTGTCCCCAACCTAGAGTAGGCATATAAATATTTGTCAGATGAACGGGTAGCAAGATCAGATAATTTGCCCTACCAGCTAAAGGACAATTAATTGTCTTATTCAAAGCATAGCAAAGTCTTTTCCAGAATGCATGAGCGGCAACAATACCTTGAATAATCCAGCTTCTATGTACATTGAAGGCAATGGTGTGTGTGGGAGACTAATGGAAAATTACCAGCCGAGAATGAAAGCAAGCTCTGTTCTTGACCTTCTCTGTGCTTTTCCTTTCTGCTATGCAATTGGACACTTTTATTGTTTTCATCACTGCTGCTTATGGTATTCTGTGTGAGCAAAATACTGACATACTGTTATATTTTTCTACAACTTTCTACTGTATTTCTTCCCCTTTAAATTTTCAGTAATATTTTCAGATGTATGTTTTTATTTTATTGCAAAAATGTTAAGTAGATACTTAGAATATTAAGAAAGTTTAAATGGTGCCTGAATATCTTAATGCACTGATTTTAAATCATTAAACTTTTAGAATAAACTGAGTGTCAGAAAGGAGAAAAATCAATACTAGAGAAGAAGTAAAACACTCTAGTAAAGGCTGCTAATATTATGGTGGACCAAAACGAAAAGATTTGTGAATAAGAATTTTATACTCTGAAGAATGCATACATATAGAATGATAAAATTTGCATTAAAATATTCCTATAAAATAAAAGTTCAAAATCCAATAGTCAGACGAAATTAAGGTAAAGCATTTGATCCACTTATTATAATTCTGATTTCCTGAAAATTTGGTAAAATAAAGTTCATAATTTCTCTGATGAAATATTTTTATTTAACAAATGAGAAGTCAAAACTTAATGTGCAGTTTTAAAGTGGTATGAATTTTGTAATACCAGAAATAGTACAAAGATTACACCACCATTTCCAATCTAAATTTACACTCATCACACATTTCAAGTATTAAATATTCTTTATAAATAAGACAAGGCATCCATGAAAATCCAGTGTCACTGTCACAAATAGCATTAATAAGTAATCTATTTGTCCCAGAAAACTTTAATGTATCATCTTCTAAATGCTAAATATCATGATACAGCCTTTGGAAGAATAAGAATGAAAATATATGGAGTCATAGTGACAGAAAGTCCATACGGAATACTTACAAACACAGTACCTACTACTATGAAAATAATAAAATAATGGAATGAAAAAATAAAACTGACAAGATAAAAAGATAAAGGGAAGAAGAGTATTGTAGAAATATTAAAAACCTGTGATTTCCAGAGAATTTTTACCAGACCAAAATAGAGTATGAAGACAGGGAAGAACTGTGGAAACAACATGTACACTAACTGCTTTGTGGATCACATGGGAGAGCTTGACCCAGTTTTACTAAAAATTTCCTTTCAGGCTTGAATCTCCCATTATCCTTACTACATGAAACTTTCCAGATCCAGGCACACCTGCCAGCAAACTATCCCACTCATCCTTTTTGCATGTGAAAGAAAATAATATACTCTTTTGCATGTATAACTCTTTTCTCCTGAATCTCTCAGGCAAGAAAGTATAAAATAAGATTATTTTTAAGGCCTTGGGGTAAAATATCGTCAATGATACTCAACTCTAGTTCATCAACAAACCTATGAAGAAATGAATCTATTTCCCACACTTAAAGGTCTTCTTCAACTTGTGGTTATAGTAGCAGTAAAACACCATGATCCATGCTTCTTTCTGCTCAGGTGTGAGAGTTTAGCAATGTATTACCATTTGTGTTGAATGAGACAAATATTTGAAAGTTCATTAAAATAAAAACAAACAGACTTAAGGAGTTTAAAAATGGGTGCACTAATATTCGTACCTGAATATTCCATTTTCATAGCATTTTATACATTTTAATTAAAAATAATTAATTTTTTTACTTATTTGAAATCTCCATTTCCATGCCTCCTTCTAACACCTATATTCATAATAGTGAGTGAAACATTGTTTGTGCCCAAAGAGGTTGAATAGAAAACCTACTGGTGTACAAGCCTATGATAAAATATGATATGATAAATATGATATGATAAAATATGCATATGATATGATAAAATATGATATGATAAAATAACAGATGATGTTATGATATGATAAAATATGATATGATAAAATGCATATGATAAAATATGTGCATATGATAAAATATGATATGATATGCATATGATAAAATAACAGATATAAATAGTTCTTTACAGTTTAGAGAGTTCTTATTCATATGTCTTATATAATCTTTATCACTTCTGTGAGATTTTATTGCCACCACATGCATTTATTTAGAAAGAAATTATGATCTTCAGATTATTCTTTAACTTATATAGCTAATAAATGTCAAAGCTCAGTTTTGAATTAAAATCTTATTACCAATCCATGTATCTTTCCCAAAAGTTATACTCTTGGTGACAAGAGCATATGATTAATGAAGCCAAAATCAAGGATGACATCACTTACTCCAAAAACTAGTTAAATTTGTTCTAATTCAATACTGTATCACTTTATTTAGTATTAATTAAAAGTCAGCACTCTTGTAAAATACTTATCACAGATAATTAAGAATCATTTGAAAAGAGATTACAAATAGTTCAGTGGAAATCATAACCACAAGTGGGTAAAACAAATTAACCCTCATGTAACTCTTACGGTTCATCAGTATAACTCCAAATGCATACCTGACTGTGTATGTATCTATATAAAATAGATCTATCCACTTATAGATAGGTAAGTATAGAAATATGAAATATCAACATGTATACAGAAACAACTATATTTTTCCAACATTTGTACTATAACATGCCTTCATTAATAGAAATACTAAATTTTTAAATTATTTTTGAAATACTTCAACAAATATCAAAATGTTTCACTATTTTTAGTTTTACTTTTTCCTTCCTCACTCTTTTCGGTTTTACTTAGAACCTAGATTTGGAGTTTTAAGCTCACTCTATGATAAAAACTACCTCCTTATGTTTTAACTGATTAGTTCTCTATAGTCTCCAAATCTCACCAATCAGTAAAATGAATTATTTAGCAGAAAAATGACTTATTAACAGCAAAATTTTTCTCTAAACCAGTATGGATTTCAGATATACAAAGAGATATTTAGGTTTACTATAACTTCTGCCTAAAACATTGCCCATGATCCATGGTCTAGCACGGTAATTTTCATGTAGCAGACATATGATAAATGCCTGTAGAATTAATGTAGGAAAGTGGGGGAAGGTTTTAGTTCATGGATAAGTGATATTGAGTAAAGTCATGGTTCTGTTGGCTATAGGCAGTTGAATTTTCTCAGCAGGTGTGATTCACATCCCCAGGTGAATTATCCCTTGCTCAAAGTCAAAGAAAAAAAGAAAGAAAAAAAAAAAAAACTAATCCATGGTATCACTTTTTTTTCTCCATTTATAATCAGAAATGAAATAAGGAGGGAAAAGAATCAGAAGCAATAATGAGAAAAGATTAATTAAACTTCTAAACTTCATGAAAGTTAAAAGTTTGGAGAAATGGAAGCTTGTACTTTAGATGACCCAGAGCATCCATTTCTAATAACTCCATAATGACAATTTTCTTTGTAAATGAATCCCTTCTCATGCATGTTATTTTAGATTGATCACAGAATCCTTTGAAAGGTTGAAAATTATTCCTGCCTGGATCTTAATGAACTTGTATATTAGGATAGGATTTTTAGGACAATTTGGTTCCTTTTTCCCATCAGACTGGGAACTATCAGAGTTAGTCTCAGCCAGAGACACATTTATATGCATCAGAGAAAACTTTACCCGGTTTGTGTGGCTTTCTTCATTGAAAGCATATTGAGAACAGGGTTGCAGAAGAGCTCCCAGAATATGACCACCAAATGCATATTTTCATTTTGATAAGCATTTAGATTGTTTTACTACCATAGAGTTTTCTCTCTCCCTTGAAGTGCAGCCATTCCAATCTAACATACAGTTAGCAGAGCAACAGACTGCTGGCTTTTGTGGTCAATTGTTTCTCATCCTCAATTCTTTAAAACAAAAGAATTCATTTTTTAAATAATTTTTTAAATTTTTTTATCCAAATAATTCATTTTTTTAGCAACTTGGGAAAATAAGTGCCAAATGCCTTCAATATGCTGCCTCAAAAATCTGTCCCTGTGTTCATATAAAACACTATCTAGAACCAGTAAATTAGAATTTGTTATAGCACTAACGTTCACACACACACACACATACATACTCACAAATATTGTTAGAGTGAAGTCAGAGAGGACAGACACTGGAAACTGCATGGTAACCATCAACTCACCTATCAAACCAAAAGCTAATAAGCAAAATCACAGTGAGAATATGGATAATTTGAAAATACTTCAAAGCGCTCTAGGTAGAATTTTCTAATTAAAGAACAAAATCAATAGATATCTCAAACCAGAGATCATTTACATTCATTAATCATCAATAGCCATACCAAACTAAAGAGACCCATGAAAGCCAAGTCTGATGCTTAGTGTTCAATTAATTAATCCTAGTGCCTTCAAAGTGAATGCATAGGAGCAAGAACTCAGATAGAACCAGAGGGGCAAAGTAAATATGTTTGTTGATTGAAAGCACAGAGTGGAATACAATGCCAAACGTTATGCAAGGACTCACGACTTCTTATCCTTCCTTTTTCTCCTTGCCAACAAATTATAGCTCTTGGGAAAAGACATAGCAAACATTATAGAGACATGCAAAAGAAGGAACAAAGAAAAAAAGATAAGCATTCTTGGTTCCCTTCTTTATATAACCCCTCACACATATTTTATTCATCAACATTTCCTGGTACTGAACCACCAAAACATGTGCTATATCAGTTCACTTCTCTATTTTTCTTGGATTTCCACCAATTCAAGCCTTCAACATTTCTGCTTTCACTACTTACATAGCCTCCCAGCTGGTCTCCTGTTCTTCAGTTCTGCCACCATGCCAGCCACTCTTTCATTCTCCACTCAACTTCCAAACAGTTTTCTGAAATAAAAAACAAACAGGTCAGCCCCTTCATGAAAACACTCCTAGACTTTCCATAGTAAAGGGCTTTTTTAAATTTATTAATTTGTTTATTCATAATTTAGATACATCAAAATATTAAACTGCACTATTTGGTATGCACAGTTATATGGGTTTTGCCAAATATGCATACTCATATATATCCACTACTATAATCTAGAAAAAAGGAAGGGATTTTACAAAATAAAACTAAGTAAAACTAATTGCTCAGCCCCGGTCAGCCTCTGAGGATTACTTTAACTAGGATGCCCTTGCAAATCTTCGAAGCCATAGATGCACCTCAGTGGATACTTGAATGAAACAAAGAGATAGCTATGTAAAGATCTGGAGAGAAGACAATCAAGGCATAAGAAATCAAACCTAAGTGAAAAAAAATTTTGATTTGCCTGAGCTATAAAGAGCCAAGAGGCACTGTGAACCAAGAGAAGACTACAAGATGAGCTTTGGAGAGGTGGTGGGTCCAACTCTCATAAAGCCTTAATGTATGGTAAAGAGTTTAAATGTTCTTCTAATTGTGACCAAAGGAATGGAATGCTTTGATTTGTGCTTTAAAGGTACCTCTGCTGGATGATGAATAGAGAATGAATTAAAAAGAAGAGAAATAAAATCAGATTATTCACAAGAATACTGTAATAGTAGCTCAGGTCAAAATCATGGCATTTTGAGCAGATTTCTTAAAAGTTAAGATTACGGGGCGCCTGGGTGGCTCAGGGGGTTAAGCCGCTGCCTTCGGCTCAGGTCATGATCTCAGAGTCCTGGGATCGAGCCCCGCATCGGGCTCTCTGCTCAGCGGGGAGCCTGCTTCCTCCTCTCTCTCTGCCTGCCTCTCTGCCTGCTTGTGATCTCTCTGTCAAATAAATAAAAATAAAATCTTTAAAAAAAAAAGTTAAGATTACAAGAAATGGATGAATTGGAGGTCTATTTTAGAAATAGAAGAAATAAGATTTTCTCTAGGATTAGACGTGATGGTAGAATGTGGCAGGGAAGAGAAAGAAATGATGTATGTCGAGTTTTTGGCCAAAGCAACTCTGGGGGAATGAAGACACTTAGAAAGAAATTAAGACCTATTTTAGACTTGTTAAAGATTCATTTATGATACTTAAGTATTATCATACAAATAATGAAAGATTTTTTTTTAAAGATTTTATTATTTGACAGACAGAGATCACAAGTAGGCAGAGAGGCAGACAGACAGAGAGAGAGGTGGAAGCAGGCTCCCTGCAGAGCAAAGAGCCCAATGTGGGGCTCGATCCCAGGACACTGGGATCATGACCTGAGCCAAAGGCAGAGGCTTTAACCCACTGAGCCACCCAGGTGCCCCAATAATGATAGATTTTAAAAACATATTATCTTCTCAATTCTCAGCCCAAGTAATACCTCTTGTGGAACATCTTGATGTCTCCAGGTTTAGGTATATATTTCTTCTCTGTTCTCATATTACTCTATGTTCCCCTCTAATACCCTAAATGATAGCAGATTCAGAGTCTTTTTCATCAGACCTAATGGTTTCTACCTTAGGATGTATTAAATTAATATATTTTAAATATCTGTTTTTCCCTTATATTTTGATTTTTGAATCATATTTTCTCCTAAGGAAGATATTCTACAAATAATATTTTGAAAATATCAAAGTATCAGACAATCACAGTAGGTTAAAAGGAGCACATGCAGCAGTGACTAGAAGAGAAAGATATATCAAGGGACAGTCAAGGGTATGAGACAATTTGCCTGAATGGAATGCTCCAAATGTAGATAATATAAATGCTCACCTAATGTCAAGAGGACTGCTTTGCTTTCAACAACTTTATGATACTTTATTAAACATGCCTGAGAATCTTCTCCTTTATATAACAATTTAAATTCATTTTTTACCTTCAGTTTTGTATGTTTGACAATTTAAAAGATGATCCTTTATTATTTTTTAGTATCTATGTCAGAAAGATTCTTTTTTTTTTTTTAATGGCCTTTTTTTTTTTTCCATCTCACTGATAGATGATCTGGTAATATTACATTTGAATTAAGCTTTGGACAAGTGGTATTTATTTACTCATTGTTGAGCTGACATAAATGTTGTAGGTAAAATTATCATTTTCTACTGAACATATTTTTTTCTCTATTGTATGATCCTAATCAAAGCTGGAATTTTTTCTACTCTAAAGATACACCAACACAAGCAAATCCCAAGATTTTCTAGCACTGATCTTTTCAGCTTAATAACTTTTACTAATATAGTTGATGCAATTAACTTTCACAAGCTGTGGTTATGTAGGCATCCTATCTTTTCCATTATATATACAGAAAAGTTTTGGTAAGGTTACATGTTTTTATTAAGACACACAAAGTTAAGACAATGAAGTACAAATTTTAAAATATTACCTAGTACTATGTTGAAACAATATTTATAATTTATTCTACTGTTAAATGTCTACTATCTATACAAAACTGTCAAGACATTCAACTACCAACAACACTTTTATCCACCCCTACACATTTAAAAACAACTTAACCCCAGAAAAAGCCATGTAGCCCCCGACAAGTTTATAGAAGCAAGAAAGATAGTCATCTAAAAAGGATTCAGAGATTGATGAATTCAGAAAGTAAATATCTGACTCTTGAAGAACACAGGTTTGAGTTGCACAGGTCCTCTTACACACAGATTTTTTTCCAATAAATATAGTACAGTACTGTAATACATTTTCACTTTCTTATGATTTTCTTAATAATATTTTGTCTCTAACTTATGCTATTATGAGATTACAGTATATAATACACACCTCGTACAAAATAAGTGTCAGTTGACTGTATCTCTTATTGGTAAGACTTCTTGTCAATGGTAAGCTATTCATAATTAAGATTTTGGGGTGTTAAAAGTTGTATGCAGATATTCAACTGTGCAGGAGTCGGTGCCCCTAACCCTTACATTGTTCAAAGTTCAAGTGCCCCTCTTAGTATCTCTTCACTCACAATTTTTTAATGTATGCCCCAGTCATGATATCCTTAATTTGCAAAGCAGTAGCATTTAATTAAAATATACTTATAGGTAGGATATTTCAGTTGGGGAGAGGGAGTGATGGGGCAAAAAACTCCAAGTATAGTTTTACCCAGGTTAGAAAACTGATGCAACAGAGAAGAGGTAGGTGAGGAGGGGAAGAGCCTGCTTCAAGTATGTGGTACAGATAACACATACCAAAAAGTATTTCAAACATAGATTATAAACTAAACCCTAACCTAGATATTATGATATAGAAAAGGAATGCCCATTTTCTTTAGGAATTCATTAGTTTATTGGGAATAAGGGAAATTATAAAATTGAAAACAAATTAAACAAAAAATCACCATTACTTATACATGTTGGTAACTTCATTAAGCCTTCAAAAATAAAACTTTCCTATTAATTATGTCTTGATTGATTTGATTGACCATAACACTCATTATACATAAAGTTTAAGTCAAAATAGCAAAATTTTAATAATTCTGTTCCTTTAATGTGAAGTAATTTTTGCATAATTTAATCTGTAATTTAATTTAATATTTATCACATGATTACATATAGAAAATTCTTTTTTATAATAAGAGAAAGATTATTTTCATTATTTTCTTGCTAGAGATGTTAATGCTTAAGTGGGTTAATATAGTTTGATTGCCTTTCATTTCAGCATTATTCTCTAGCATCACTGTGTTTATCACTGTTTCTCTAATATATTAAGCCTGAAAATATTCTCATGGTGCTTCAAATTTTAACTTAAGTTTTACATTCCAATTTTCTTAAGTGATAATCACACAGTAAATCTGTATTTTTTCCAGTTTCAAAATCCCTTCTTATTTTTGAATTTGCTTATTAAACCAGAATTGAATCCACTTTTTTTGAATTACATCCAAAGCAATGATTAAGGCAAGCATATAATGCATGTACTATAAATTACACACACACACGATGTTTCTGGTGAATATTAAGGAATTATAAAATCCTCCTGATAACCCATAGTTCTTTAAGTGAAAAGGTCAGCTTTTTCACTGATTTAATTATAAAATAGACATATTTAATAGCTATTATTAACCAAGAATGGGTTCCTACTATGAAAAATAGACAACAGATTATTTTTAAAAAGTCAATGTTGAAACATTGTAAGAAAGTAATTTTGCAGGTCTTTTCTTAAGATAACTATCTATTCTTCAATAGTTTCATACAATGAAGCAACGCAAATAAAGTTATTAAGAAAACGAACAATAAGGCCAGTATTCTGAGGGACCTATGATTACATTATTTATTTTTTCTTTGTTTTGTTTAAAGATTTGGGTTAAACATTATATGATACTGTGGTTGAATTTTTAGCTTTTTATGCATTTGGAAATTCATTTGGATAGTTAAAATTTAGTGGACAGCGTTAAGTGAGCAGTTTCTGCCAAAGGATATTGTATAAGCCTCTTAGCTTTCAAAAATGCAGTCAACATTACCTGAGGCAGAGGAATCATGGAATGTAGATGAGATGGAAGGAACAACAGATAAAAATAACAGCTACATTTCTCGATATGATATACTAAACAATAGGAACATTTCAACCAATGAGAAAATGGCTTCCATTTTGTTGTGGAACCTTTGCAATAAGCAAGCCCAGAGTAAAACACACACCATCTGATGGAGCAACTCGGAAGCACCACTCTAGAGCAGGTACAACTCTTGCTATTATGATTCAGGAACAAAAACAAGAAGACACTATAAAAACAATGAAATCTATAGCTGTCAATACGTTCAACCTGCTGGACCAGATGCTGCTGCGAGAACATAGCTGATACCCCAGGGTTGTAAGGAGGAAGTAAGTAAAGTGGGAACTTGGCAGTACCGAATTTCTGGTGGAAGAATCACAACTGCATCCATCACTAGCCAGGCATCCACCAGGAATACCATACTGTGGGAACCAGGATGGAAAAACAGGTGTGCAGGCAGTTAGTCTGCTGATGAGCTATTTTATCTACTTCACCATCAATAAATACTCTGTTCCTCAAAAGTCTAGGAAAAAATGGTTGCTCAATTTGATTACTCTTAATGATGAGTCAGGAAGAAATGGAAAATGCTTATTAAAGTACCCACTCCCTTCTCCAGATTCCCCAGCTTATTACTCAGGGGCCATCCTAACTAGGGAAGTTAAGCAAGTTATCAAATTACAACAAATTAGCTCTGCATGAGCCAGACTTTAGCCCCATGTCTGTCTAACTTTAAGCTTGTGCTCACTGATGCTGCTTTATTTATTGAATGTGGCATGATTATGTCTTGCCAGTGAACTGTTAGAAGATTTACTAAAGGGGTTGAATTTAGGCTGCCAAGATGCTTGGAAGCAGAAGGATATATATGCTGCTCAGTTGTATTAATTCCTTCCCCTTCCAACAAATCTGCCAACTACAAAAAGTAGATATTAAACAAATTTCTATTTTTTCCCTAGTCAACTGCAATCATCACAAGCTTCAATAAAAACTACTCTAGTAAAATCAAAAGATAGCCATAGAGACATTTCCCAACACATTCTGGAATCTCATATTAGAAAAAAAAAAAAGAAAGAAAGAAAGAAAGAAAAAGAAAGAAAGAAAGAAAGAAAGAAAAAGAAATTGTGACCTCATTCTTTCATTTTGTCCCTAGACTAAATGCAGGAAATTGGCTCCAATGAATGTGACTACCATTAGCAGCTATTAGAAATAGTTTCTGTAAAAATATTCTATAGAGGAATTATATTAGTTACAAGGCATAAAATGAATAGCACAAAGTAATTTGGGAAATTTTTATTAGTGAACTGGGAAAGGAGAGAATTTGGAATTAATTATTGAAGAAGAAAACTTAATATAATATTCAAAAATGATTAAAACTATGATGATAAAATAAACTTTGCAATTTTTTCCAGACCCTTGGCTGGCCTTCTTAATTTACACAAAAGCCCCAAGCTCTCAGAGCAGACCCAAGCAGAACATGCATACACTCATCATACTACTAAGAACTTCCTGTGTTTTTTTTTTTATAACATTCAAGGTTTGCAAAAGAATATTATCAGTAATCCCTGTAGATTAGTTGTAAAACAGTATGAAAGGCAGTTAATTATATGATAGAAATAAAATACTCAAAAACTCACAAAAGTAGAAACTCTTTAGAGATTCTAAATATATATGGCCAAGTTTAAAAACCTGTTTTTAAAACAAATCAAGGATCTCAAAATTGAGCTAAATACATGATTTGCCATCCAAACAGGTCCGAGAGAGTTCTGAGTAAGGGTCTTTAAATCAAAATTTATCTTAGAAAAGAGTTTGGGAAAAGGAAAACTTGGTTTAAAACACCATATTGTGAATTTAAAACTGTAAAATCTAGATGCTCTGTTTTGAGAGGAGTAAAGCAAGGGGAAAGAGTGTATCATGAATATATGCTTATTGTAAAGAAATGCTGCTTGAGGAACATTAAATATTAATTCTAGATTTCAAACTAAAAATGTACCTACACTATTCAGTCAGATACCAAAGTGAGACCTTGACAAAATAAAATATTTATATGTAAATAAAAGTGTCCATAAAGGAATTTAAAGTTTATCCCTGAATCTGCCACTCTAACACTACAACACCAGAAAGTTGTCAACATGGTATAAGATTACTTCCGTGAAAGAAATCATGGTTTGAAAACCATAAGAAGTTCTCAGGGTGTAAAACGATATGGCACACACAGATCAGGCTTTTTGTGTGGTTGTTGTTGTTAATTTAAGAACTCCTAAAACATTTATAGGGAATTTTAAATTATGATTCATAATCATTTATTTATTCACTCAACTATAATTTATTTAGAATGTTACAAGCTAGCAATCCAAGAGCTGGAAGATATATAAAGTTTCTGTACTTCTAAACTTTGCATTTTAGTTGGGATAAAATTGAATTGGAGGAAAAAAAATTTAATGATTAAGAGCAAGTCAACTAGAAGTTACATGAAATAAATCATGGGTAAATGAGAGGGAGTTACTTACACAGGCCACTTTTGAAACCATCTGAATGGTGCTTACATGGCAGGGATGGTGTGAGATGTATAGATACTGTATAAAAAGCAAAATTTGATCTGACTTTTAAAAGAAATTTCAGCAGTGGCGCCTGGGTGGCTCAGTGGGTTAAGCCGCTGCCTTCGGCTCGGGTCATGATCTCAGGGTCCTGGGATCGAGCCCCACATCGGGCTCTCTGCTCAGCAGGGAGCCTGCTTCCTCCTCTCTCTCTCTGCCTGCCTCTCTGCCTACTTGTGGTCTCTTGTCTGTCAAATAAATAAATAAAATTAAAAAAAAAAAGAAATTTCAGCAAATGACTGCATTCACAGCACTGATATGACTACTCAAGTTAGCCTTGACTTCAGAGTACAAAAATTAAGGTGTTTTTTTTTTCTTGCTGTATAATTCAAGCTATGATTGTAACTTTACTGAACTAAAAGTTAGAAAACTTGAGTTCTAGTTATTTACTCTCTCATTGAACTTATTTTTCATTCATTTAATATATATTAATTAAATGCTTACTTAAATATCAGTCGAGTAGAAGTCTTGATATACAGCAGTAAAGACTATGTAAACTCTTTACCCTTTTCATTTCCTTCATAGAATATATAATGATTTAGATTTTTTTTAACAATTTAGATTAAATATAAATTTCAAATCACTGATTTATTTCCTCTTTCTCTCACCAGAGTAAAATCTCCATAGGATCAAGAACTATGTCTGTGATGTTGATCACTATATAGATAACACTGTCATGTAGTAGATGTTCTATAAATATCTGCAAAAAAAAAAAATGAAGGAAGGAAATAGAGAAGGAAGGAAGGCAGGAAAAGAGGGAGAAAGGAAGGATATAAAGAACGTGAAACAGAAGGTAAAAAAGGATGAAAGAGAGGGAAGGATGGAGAGATGAAGTACAGAGGGAATTTAATATATATTTATTGAGTATCTGTGATCAAAACAAACAACACTTACCAGTTTAATGCAAATAAATGGATATCTGCAGAGCAGAATGGCTATAAAACAAAAACGAGAGCCAATAATCCAGTTGAGGAAACAGAGTCAAAGAATGTTAGTTGATAAAGGTCATGGTGAACTTGGTCACAACTGCAGATCTTTGGATAAAATGTAAGTCTGACATAATACTCTTCAGGGAAGTTCAGGTGAACATTTTTATCTGCCGACTAATCTTCACTATGGACTACTCCATAGCAATGTGGACTGAATATAAATTCAATGTGTCCCAACTGATTTTTTCATTCTACTCTCTACATCATGATTTCTTCTTTTATGAATCATGTGATCATTCATCTCATTAAGCCAAAAAAAAAATGAGAAAGCCCTCCTCTTCCTCATCTACTCTATCCAAATGGTTTCTAAATCCTATAATTTTCCTCCTAAATTTGTGACAAACTCTTTTTCTCCATTCATACTTGCCCTGCCTTGTTTCAGATCCATCTTGTTCCCCTGCTAGATTACAATTATGGCTACTTAAAATGTACTTCATACGTAGGATCCTATGCCTGCTCTTGGAGCTCTCATCCTACAGCAAAAATGGAATTTTAAAAATCCAGAAATCATTATGTCATCTCCACGATGGAAAGACTTTAGCACCCCTCCTTTAGCAAGTATAAACAGCAGACATGGAGGTTACCTCATGATCTGTCCTATAAATACCTTCCCTACCCTACATTCCCTATGCTCCCGTCATGCCCAACTGCTTCAATTTCCCAAATATACCCTTCTTTTTCTCCTCTCCATAATCTCCATATAGGTTTATTCTACATAAAATGCTTATCTCCCTTTGCATGTATAACTAATTCCTTCCCATCTTTCACTTTTCCCAAATTTCCCTTGCATAATATTACACATTTTAGTATAATTCTTTACAGAACTTAACACGATATTGTGTAGTAGGTAATACATTAGTCCTTCTCTATGGAATTTTGAACTCCTGAAGAGCAAAAAGGCTTGTGTGATTCACTTATAACACTGGATGGTACATAGTTGGCTCCTTACAAATATTAAATAACTCAATTTAAAAATTAATTAATAAATAAACCATCACATTTTATTATCTTATCCATAGAATATTTTTCAGTGATAAGTTTATTTCTAAGTTACTCTCCAATGGTCAAACTTCTAATGTTTATTTTAAAAGGAGGAAAAAACATTCCAGGATCCTGCACCTTATTCCACACTGAAATTCACTTCTATTTTTTTCCCACAGAACACATGTGTACATGCAAGAACATCTGCCTATAAACTTACTTTTCAGTATATTTAGTTTTCTTACCAGAAAACAGGATCAAACAGGAAAGGTGGTGGTGAATTATAAAACCGTACTCTTAATGCAAATTAGCATGGCAATGAATGGTTTACTTTTGATTAGGAGAACTTTTAAAGTTCCAATATACATCAGTAAAACATTTTAAACTGTACTGAGTTTTCTTCTCACCATTTTCTTAAGAGAATTCAAAAATCTAAATGACTCCAGGTGTAAGTTTTAAGGAAGAAAATGCCACATATCATTATCACTGGGCACACGCACACACACACACACACACACACACACCTTAAAGGTATGGAGATGAGCAATGAAATGGAACTTTAGTTAAAATAGATTTTTTTAAAAATATTGAATGCTAACATCAGCAAGAAAAATCAATCAGTACAAAACAGCATCTTTTTAAAACGGAAGTGATTACAAGACACAGTCCTAAGAAGGAAGCAACATCAACAACAACAGGAAAAAAAAAAAGAAAGAAAAAAAGAGCGTTGGACTGACAATTTAAATCTATTCATGCTTTCTAAATCTTGATTAATTAAAAAACAATAAGAATGATTCAGGAGATGCTATTGACACAATAAGCTAAAACTAAACTTTGAATAAGACAAACTATTCTATTATTGAACATAGCCAAGGAGAACAAAATAAACAAGACTTCATAATATAAACCCTAATTATGAGAGAAGAATGTCCTCAGACATAATGTACCCAGATAGATGTATCTTTATGTAGGAAAATAAGAGACATCCCTACACCACTTATCACTGCTCACTGCCTTAATATCCCCCTTAATATCCCAAGGTTGAATCTGTAAGAATGTTAATAGGAAGAGGAAATCAATTAGCATATTTAAAACCTAAATTTTAGTTTAGCCCTGTAATTTTCTTACTGACAGTTGATAGACAATATTAGGAGACTTTCCTAAAGACTCTTATTAAGGCTTGTATCATATTGTAGTGAAATTGCTCATTTTCTTGTTTTCCATCCCACACAACTATAAGTTTCTTGAGAATATGGAGTGTCTTTTCTACAGCATCTTTAATGCCTAGCATTGCCCAGATGCATAATAGATATTTGTGGTCTTCTGTTCCTGTTGAATAAAGCGTCAATACCTTCTAGCCAAAGACCACCAGGAATATACCCATAGTTAAACAAGAAGTTTTTACAACTCATGGTAGTGAGGGAAAACACCCATTCCAGGGAATGATGAGCCATCTCAGTAACAGGGTATTAGAAAGCAATTATAGTATTTGGGGCTGCATTGGGTGGCTCTGGGGCAGATCAAAGGAAGCAGGCTTTGCTGGGCTTTAGTCTAAATTTGATACCATTAGGAAGTGGGGTTAATTTTAAGATTGAGTAATGTCATATATCTTATCTAGAAGAAGAAAAGACTAGACAGAGGCCAAAGCTATAATTACTAAAGCAGCAGCAGTGGCTCATATCAACCATATTAGGTGGATGTATTATCCTTTTGTTAGTTTGGACAATATTCATGTCTTTGCTCCTGTTCAAATATAATTATGGAGTGATCTTTTTTTTTTTTTCCCCTTGATTCTTCATAGTAAAGAAGTGGCCTTATCTGATGAAGATATTTTGTGAAATTTTATTTTAGATTCTAGATTTTATTTATTTTATTTATTTTTTTTAAATATATTTTAATATATTTAAAATTTTATTTTAGATTCTAGATTTTATTTATTTATTTTATTTATTTTTTTAAATATATTTTAATATATTTATTATTTTATTTATTTATTTATTTTAGATTCTAGAGGAGAATAAAAGGTCCTAGACATGACTAATAGTATCAGGTCAGCTGCTGAAAGGCAGAGGCTGCCTTTCTCTTTCCTAAAAGAAGTGGATTATTGAATTGTTTAATACTGTTTTTTTTTTTCCTTCTCAGCAATTGATCCACTATTGCACAATGTGTCAACTGCCTGATTGATCAAAATCACTAAAAACTTTAGTCTACTCATGGGAAAGGCAATTTACTGACTTGCTATACAACAAGCTTTCAGCGGCCTGTAGTAGATAGCCTCCATAGATGATTACCCTCAAGCCTTCACCTCTCTCTAAATGCATGCAGTTCCACTCATTGAGAAGTAGAGTCCATTTCTTTTTCTCTTGACTCTAAGACAGCTTTAAAATTTGCTTTGATCAATAGAGTCAGCTGAAGTGATGCTGTTTCATGTCCAGGCCTGACTTTCAAGAGGTCTGTTTGCTTCTGCCTTTCCTCTTGGAAGCCTGTCACCATCCTAGAAGCCTGACTACTCACCTTGCTATAAAAATATCCAAACTAGCCATATCGAGAGAGAGGAAGGCCATGGAGAAAAATACTGAATGTGAAAGAGGCATTTTTGGATCTTTCAGCTGAGCCTAACCCCCAATTAAATACACAGGCATGACAAAGCCAAGGCAAGGCTACTAGAAAAATCAACCAGCAACTCAGAGAATTGAAAGCAAATAAAATAATTATGCTTTGGAGTGACTTATGCAGCAGTAAATATCTGGGTATCCCAGAATAGGAGGTCATCCAACACTTTAGAGGTCTACTCATCCAAAAGGAAGTTCTTGAGATTGGAAACAATAAAAAAGCCATAGAAAATGGTACCATTTTCATTATGAGTAGTAAGACAACATGCAAATTCTTCAACAATCTTTTTTCTCCTAAATTCTAAGAAATTTTAAGCAGGAAAACTTTAATGGAGAACTTAAATTTCCATTCGTGTCTGTGAGAGAAATTTTATAACAAATGTTTTAAGAATATCCATTCTATGATTTTTATAATAATTCTTTATGTGGGGTATAATATTAAATAAAAATAAGTGAAGACTTCTTAGAGAAGACTTCTTAGAGAAACTAACTAATGTACCCCAAATGAACAACTTTATGATCTAATTTTATATAAGAAAGCAGAGTAGAAATCTTACATTCTAAACTGGGAGCTGAATAACACAGTTTGTGGCAATAGTTTTAAGATGGAACTATTCTGTATAGGTGACCAAAGGGAAATAAGGTTGCCAGATCAATAGGAGATAGGGCTGACATTCTAACAGGAAGTTCAGAAAGTGCTAGCAACATTATTGTTCAACCAGAAAGAACCCCTCAACTTTTAAATAAGTTGTGTCTTCAAAGATACCTACAGATATAGCTGGAATTTTTCTTACAAAGAACATTTGGATCCAGTTACGGTTACTTGAAAACCTACAGTCTCAAACTATAGGTTATATTACAGATGCTATTTTTCCTAGAGATTCATTTGGTTTGGATCTTGTTCAAAGTGCAAATTACCAATGGTCTAACTTGATTAGAAAGAAATCTCACATGTGTATCTGTGCAACAACCACTTTCAAAGAGCATAACTGCCAATGTATGTTTCACACTGAGCCAAATATCATAACTGTTAACATTTATGTACTGTATTACTTAGCAGTAATCATTTTCATTTTGATAATGCTATTCTAAAAGCTATCAGTGATTCTGCTAATATAATTATTGTTGAAACTTCTTTCCAATGGTAGTTAGAAACTGGAGGCAACTACCCATAAGAATAGACTTCAAGGAAACCTAAAGCCTGGAATAACGAAAAGATGATACACCTGGAAGACCAACTCTAGATTCACGCACAGTAAACACTGGGAAATATACTTGCGCTGTTAGCAGCTGAATATACTTGAGCTGTTGGGAGCTGAGCTTTTGGTTGGCTTTTGGTTGGCAAGCAGAGATATCACCTGAATCTAGAAATATATCTGTCCCCTTAAAAAATGTCTGAGAGTTGCTCTGCAAAAGGAGTAATGCACTACCCATTCTATTCAAGGGCAGCACTGGGGACTGTTGCAGGCATTTGGAAATCACAGCAGCTTGTCCTCGGGACTGAGACTGCTATTGTTTTCCTGGCAATTTTGTGCATTTTAAAGGACCTGTGTCCTTTGATGAGTGGTCAACCATCTTCCTGGTACCATCCTCACAGTGCAAGCCCTGCAGATTAAAGCCTAAAGTAAGTTTAATGCAAACCACTGCACTCCTGGTATACTGACTTGGGGAGATATAAAACAACTGGAAGGATATGGTCCCAGAAAAAACAGTGTCATATTTTTATCCACACTAGGTACCAGACAACAAAAGCTGTATAGCTGGGGACCTGGGAAGAACAACTATAAAAGTGTTACATATTTTGACCAGAGGCTCTGGCACTTTGGCCAACTGGTTAAACACACACACACACACACACACACCCTAAAGTCTGAAGTAAGCAAAATGTATAATTACCCTGTGGCTTCCAGTGGCTCAATAGAAGAGGCACCTGAGGTTTTACAAAACAAAAAGAAATAGGAAACCACCAGATTAGGTGTCTGGCTGGCAAGGAAGCAGATACTAAAACTGTGGTCTCTACAGCTGGAACAAAGACATCTGCAATGGTGGTGCTGTGAATGGCTGAGGTCCTGTAGGACTTGCAAGCCCCAGCGTGGCAGGCACCAACTTTCTAGGCATGCTTTTGTAAACTGCTGAGGTATTAGATATGGGAAAGAGTGAAAAAAAAAATTAAAAAAGGCGCTGAGAAGTGCTTTACCTCATACTAATGCAGTTCTAACTGCAGGGGAAAAAAGTGATGTGAGGGTCAGATCACAGGAAAGAGACAAAATAAGTGAAAGTATTATTTTTAATTGTGAGTAACTCTGTTTTAAGATGTGTGAGCTAATCTTGTTGCTTTTACAGACAGTCTGAAATGAGAGCAGTGACCTTGGAGCACTGTGATTTGCGCAAACTAATTGGTTACAAATAACAGTCTTCAGAAGACAAAGTATCAGAAATAATTTTCTAATTAGAACTGGTGGCCTCCAAGTACAAATGTAAAAGTACTTAATTGAGGCAGAAAACTTTAATTGGTAAGAGTAGGGAAAAGCTATTTCATTTTCAAACTTCTGATTAAAATATGGTACATACGTTTATGGGATCTGGCCAGGAATAGGGTGTTCTTCAATAATGGCATTGTTGGGGCGCCTGGGTGGCTCAGTGGGATAGAGCCTCTGCCTTCAGCTCAGGTCATGATCCCAGCGTCCTGGGATCGAGCCCCGCATCGGGCTCTCGGCTTAGCAGGGAACCTGCTTCCTCCTCTCCCTCCTGCCTGCCTCTCTGACTACTTGTGATCTCTATCAAATTAAAAAAATAAAATAAAAAAAAAATGGCATTGTTGCCGTTCTGAGTACTATATTTCATTGTTGTTCAGAGCCATCCCACCCAGTAGAGGATGATTAGGATCTCTGCCCCGTGCTCACTAAAAGAAGGGCATTATTTTAGGGTCCAAAGTAATTGAGCAAAAGCACTTCCACAACAGTAAGGGAAAAAAATCTAAGGGTTGTACTATCTGAATATACAGTTAATAAATATGAACTGATACATTTTGATCAGTCCAAGATTCCTAGCATAGTAAATTAATATGGCCTCATGCCCATGCTGATGTCTATTTCTGATACAATTTCGATGAGAGGAAAATGACTTCTCTGGGTTAAAGCTAATTGAATGGGGAAGGGGGAGAAGGGAAGGATGGATTGGCAGTACATCCGAACCATCCCCTAGGTGACAAGTCTTAATTTAAAAAGCAGTTCCCTGTTTTTATAGACTTAAAAAATATATGGCTTAAAACAGTTATTTCTATGGTGGGAAGAGTCAGTATGGATAAATGCATATTCAATATAAGATAGTTCAAGTTTGGGTGAAATACCTCAAAAACAAAACAAACAAACAAACAAACAAACAACCAGATTAGCCAAGTAGCGGAGCTGACAAACGTAAGCATCTCTCTGTAGATTCCAGGTGGAGAGAATAGTCCAAGAGTATCATAAGAGAAGATGCAGACTTCCTACAAATGCTTTCTCACATAATAAGTTTCCTGTGAGACTTGGTAAGACCAGGAGTCCAGATACTAATATGAAAAGCAAAACAAACAAACAAAAAAGCAAAACACAAACTCTGGTGTTATAAACCACCAGACAGATAGTAAGTCTGAAACAGCTAATTCACGGGAGTTTTTGTCAGTATATGCTCATGGATACCCCAAGCAGTTACTCTGCCTACACCATGGGAAATATAAGACACCCAATGACTTTTTGATATTTGGCAAAGCCATAACTGCCTTCTGTGCCCATGGCAATGAATGGTTACCTTTGATTAGAAGAACTTTTAAAGTTCTAATATACCCAATGTGCCCAAAGTGATTTTGTGCTCTTCTCTGTTAAAATCATTCAATTTTCTCCCACAGAATGTAAAATCTAGCATGCAAATATGGTATGCTTTTTTCATTCATGCCAAATGCTGAACATGTGCAACTGATCATTCTAGAAAAATAATTTACTAAATACTTTATGTCTTTATGTGTATACTAAAACTTCTGGAGATGAGTCTAAAGGAACATAAAGTTATACATAAAGGTACTTAGAGATATCTAAATGTAACAAAACAAGAATAGGAGACAAATTTATTAGTGAGCTTCATGAATTGGATCTTGTAAAACATCACAGTGTTGTAAAAATATGGATTTAAGTCATTACCTCACTGAAACTTCGGGGGATTATATTTTCTGGCATTCTTTTTATTTTAGACAAAAACAATAAACCTTTATATTCTCAAAACTTTTTTAGCAATTTGAATTCGCATTAAGGTTACTTGTGAAAAAAGTTGAGTAATGATACAAATGGGAAGGGGGAAAAAAAGAAGCGGTAAAGGAGTTTTAGACTCAACTTTAAAGACTTTTATTTGTCTGAATTGTACCTTTTTCTGGTTGTTGCCTATTAACTATTAGAGACTCTAACTGAGATACTAGTTTTATTTAGCAAGTCTTTACCATTCTCTCCAGAAATGGTCATATTCCTTTCTTCTTATTTCCTGAACTTATATAGGATCAGACAATTTCCAGACTTTAGAGTCAGTTCTAGAATTCTTGAACTTATAGTCAAAGAAAAAAAAAGTCCTTCTTTGAGGGATTGACTTATTAATTTTAAAAATCATTTTTTTGTAATAGCACATGTGGCATGGTATATCAAAGCAAATGGGAAAAAGAAAGTGAATATAAAACTCTGGTTTTATTAAATAAATTGAAAATTATTGATCTGAAGACATAATCTTCCATTAAAAAGGTCATTTTTCTGTTCTGTCACATTAGGATGTTACTTTGTGAGACTCTGCTCTTTTTAACAATATAGAGTAGTTCAAATACTTATTGTATTAATATGACTTGAAATTTGTTTACTCTGTGATCATATACGTGTGTTAATGGAATACATACATACAGATGTAATATGACATATATGACTGACATATATGATTGACTGCAAAATTCAATTATCATTAAGATGTCAATTCTTTTCAACTTGATCTACAGATTCAAACAATTACAATCAAAATTCTAACAAGCACTTTGGAAGATACCAACAAAATAAGTTTATATGAAAGTCAGATATCTAGAATAGCCAACACAATACTAAATAAGAAGAATAAAGCTGACTCACATTACTCAATTCCAATACTTACTATAAAGCTACAGCAATCAAGACTGCATATACTGGCCAAAAACAAACAAACAAACAAACATAGATCAATACAACAGAATATAGAGCACAGAAATAGAGTCACACAAATTTAGTAAATTGACCCTTTAGAGGGAGCAAAGGCAAGTCAATGAGGAAAGGCAGCCCTTTCAACAAATGGTGCTGGAACAATTGGTGGTCCTTAAGGAAAAATACAAACCAAATAGCAAACTTTTTCTTTTTCAAGAAAATTAAGTAAAAATTGATCATAGGCCTAAGGGTAAACACAAGATGATAAAACACCTACAAGACAACTCAGGAGGAAATCTAAGTGACAAACGACTTGGCTTTGGTGACTTCTGCATCTAATACCAAAAAACACAATCCATGAAAGAAACAAAGTCCAAGTTGTACCTTACTAAAATATAAAACTTCCACTCCATGAAAGACCTTATTAAAAGAATGAAAAAAATAAGTGTGGCACCTGGGTCAGTCGGTTAAGTGTCCAACTCTTGGTTTTGCCTCAGGTTATTATCTCAGCATCATGGGGTCAAGCCCTGAGCCCTGAGCCCTGAGTCCCAAGCCTTGTGTCTGACACCATGCTCGGTGCAGAGTCTGCTTGAGATTCTCTCCCTTGCCGTCTGTCCCTGCTGCAGTGTTCACTGCCTTTCTTCCTCTCTCTCTCTGTCAAATGAAATAAATAAAATATTTTTAAAGAAAGAAAAAAATAAGCCAAAGGCTGGGAGAAAATATTTGTAAAACACATATTTGATAAAGGACTTCGAGCCAAATATACAAAAACAGAAAAACACATTTCAAAAATAAGAAAAAAAAATTCTAAAAACTAGACAAAAGATTAAAAAGACCTCACCAAAAAACAAAAACAAAAAAATACACATATAGCAAGTAAGTATATAGAAAGATGTTTAATAGAACATATTATTATGGAACTAGAAATCAAAATAGTGAGATACCAAAATATGCTTATTATGAATGAATAAAATTCCCAAAAGTGAGGATACCTGTTGTTAGCAAGGTTATGAATCAACAGAGACTCTCTATTCTGCTAGTGGGAAGCAGTAATTTTGAAAGATAATTTAACATTTTGTTACAAAGCTAAACATAGTCCTACCATATAACCCAGGAATTGTACTGACAGGCATTTTCTTAATTATTTGAAAAGTTATGTTCCCGTGAAAACCTGTATTAGAATGTTCATAGAATCTTTATTCAAAATCATCAAAAACTGGAAGGCATTAAGAGGTCTTTCAACAGATGAATGAATAAACAAAGTGTGAACAATCTGTACATTTATACAATGGAATATTATTCAACCATAATAAGAAATAAGCTATCAATGTACAAAAAAAAAAAATCTCAAATACATGTAACTAAATGAAATAAGTCAGTCTAAAAAGGCTACAAACTATACAATTACCAATAATATCTCATTTTAGAAAAGGCAAAATAATAGTGATGGTAGAAAGTTGATTCACTTGTTTCCAGGGTTTCAGAATACAGATGGAAGAAGTGAATGGTGAAGGAGAGGAGGAGGTGAAACTATTCTGCACATACAGGAATGACACTACACATGTGTCAAAACCTATAGAATTTTACACCACAAAGAATGACCCTAAATGTGAAGAAGAAGAGGAGGAGGAGAAAGAAAATCATTTAGGAAGTCAGAGGAATCCCTGTATAGAACACAAAATGTAACAGAGTAATAGAACTTTGTTACAAATGTATAAAATAACCAGCACCCTTGAAGTAATGGCTGACTTTAAAACTAAGGAAGGATGGGGCGCCTGGGTGGCTCAGTGGGTTAAGCCGCTGCCTTCGGCTCAGGTCATGATCTCAGAGTCCTGGGATCGAGCCCCGCATCGGGCTCTCTGCTCAGCAGGGAGCCTGCTTCCTCCTCTCTCTCTGCCTGCCTCTCTGCCTACTTGTGATCTCTCTGTCAAATAAATAAATAAAATCTTAAAAAAAAAAATAAAAAAATAAAACTAGGGAAGGAAATACATAAGATGATACATAAGATTTAAAACATTTGTAGTGTCAGAAAGTAAGAAAGTGTTAAAAAATTAATAATAACATGTAAATGATGAGTATATGTCAAAGAGATGCAGGAGCCACTCTAAAGAGTTCTCAGGGCCAAACCTGGGACAATTTTAACAAAAAAATAAATGAATAAAATAACATCAGATTTATAACATAAATTATAAAATAAACATCCATGAGTTCACACTGATATAAGTACATGACTGAATAAGTAAAACATTCATAAATAAGAAAGAAGAGACAAATCTGCCACACAGTAGAATAGCAAATTATGTATATAGATGCTGCTCTGAAAAAGATGGAGTACTAACTCTCCACTACTTAAGTGTGGGTTACAAATCATGATTCCTTCCAAAATGCACAATATAGAAAGGGGGGAGAATGATTTTACAGTGCAGAAAACTGTTATCAAGGTTATCATAAAAAATTATAAATCATGTTTACATGTACCCTTGATATAACGTGATGAGAATGGCATCTTATTTCTATGGTCTTTCTACCTAAAACCCATATCTCAAGTCTAATCATAAGAAAAACACAGACAAAATCTCCAGCTGAGGGGCATTCTACAAAATATCTGATCAGTATTCCTCAAAATTGTCAAGATCGTTAAAAGCAAATGAAGCCTGAGAAACTGTCACAGCCAATGTAAGCCAAAGGAAGACAGGATGACTAAATGTATTCTGGTACCCTTGATGGAACACGAAACAGAAAAAGGACATACATTTGGTAAAAACTAAGGAAATCTGAATGAAATGTGGACTTCAGTTAGTAATGATGCCTCAAGGGGCACCTGGGTGGCTCAATCATTACGCTTCTACCTTCGGCTCAGGTTATGATCCCAGGGTCTGGGGATTGAGTCCTGCATCAGGCTCCCTGATCAGTGGGGAGCCTGCTTCTCCCTCTCCCTCTGCGGCTCCCCACTGCTTGTGTGTACTCCCTCTCTCTCTCTCTCTCATAAATAAATTTTAAAATCTTTATAAAAAAATTAAAAGGATAATGATGCCACTCCACCGGTTTATTAATTAGAACAAATAGACCACATTAATGTAATATCCTAAATAATATGGGGAAAGTCACAATAATGTCTTTGTAACTTTTCCATAAATGTAATACTGTTATAAAAATTAAAAGTTTGTTTAAAAAACACATCAAATTTTTTTTAAAAGCTATTTCTATTCCATGAAACACCATCCAGTCAGGTTAATATATGTGATAAGTAACAGCATTCTGAGCTACATGAAGTCCTGAAAATACTACAGATTCCTATGAGCTTTATTCATTTGACAATGAATGAGCATAAGGATTGAATGGGAAGACTCATGCACTAACCACTGCTTTAACTCAATTTTATTTAAGGTTTCCAAAGCTTGTTGATCAAACAGTACTGATTTTAAAGTATGTGAGGTGTGTGAGCATGTGCGTGTGCGTGTGTTCTGGGGGAAAAATTCTGTTAAAAATCCTGGCCACATCCCGAAGGAGCATGATGTTTTAAGTTCAATAGGAATGAATCACAGCTCAGCAGTTCATTGAACGTAATAATTTTGCAAAGATTGGAAATAACTGTCCCAATAGATGTTAAAGACATAAAGGGATAAAGTCTCCTCTCAGCCCTATTTAATTCTATCAAATAAGATGTTTGATGGGAATTATTAGACCCCTCTCTAGTAACTTCCATTACCCAAACAACTTAAAACACTTCTACATTTATACCCTAGAAACCTAGGTTTCCAAGACTTCACAAAAATGTGTGTTTAGGGAATACCCTCCCTGAAGTCAACCTCTGAGCAATTTACTTTCCTTTTTACTAAAAGAATCAAACCCAAGGCCTCCTGTTGTACTCAAGAATTCAGATATCATAGAATACTACAATATGATTTAAACAAAAATTCCTGAATAAGTTTATCAGTATTCTTTTGAGCAAAGCTTCCATGAAGAAAAATGCAATGAGAAAAACAGAACAGATAGAAAGTAGAGGGCACTGTGAAAAACAATGCATTTTAGCAAGCATTTATTGTGTGCTCACTATGTGCCAGGTAGGGAGAAGTTAAAGTTGCTTTACATCATTGCCCTCAAGTTCAAGGAACTGAAAAGCTTACCTTTCCTCCTACTCATTTTTGAAATTTGTTTTTGTGAGGTACAGAATGAAAAATAAGTAGGTCTGTTATAAAGAACCTACTTCACTATGACTTACTTTAGCGCCAAGGTTTCTTACTTTAATGATTTAATTAGTGATTTCTAGCTCATCAATATAAATAACTTCTTTTCTACATTTTTGTAATACATTAACTAGTTTATGCCTAATAAACTAACAAAATACAGCTGTCAAATATATACTAGCCATGAAAGACTGAGAAAGAATTTAGAGCCAATTATTTCAATCTCATTCCAAAACCTGTCACTTATGGAGTTAAAGTTATACAGTTTCTAAGAAAAGCCCAAACTGTCTCCTATATGCAATGTATCCATCATCAGTTACAGAGTGATCCAAAAACTAGAGTACTCTTTGGAAAGAAGAGTTAGGGAAGAAACTTAATACCCATCAGATATTCTTTAAATTTAGACAATGCTTTTACCAAATTTTCTTATTAGGGTTTTACCCCTTTCATGACATCTACTTTGAAACCAGACTGTTCATAATGCAGATAATTAATATTTAAAATAACATAGTTAGATAGACAATTGATTAAGAGATAGATAGATGCAGAGCATTTGTGTTTGAGAAAATATTATCTGGATAGGTGACTTGTTTGGAACACTTGATTGAATGCAACAAAGCAACCAGTAGATTCACCACAGTGTTAGTTTATAATTTATTCAATTGATTAGTTCACTCAAAACTGTCAATCTAAATGTAGATATATGAATAAAATTATTAATTCCTTTTTTCAAACTGCCACATTCCTTTTTCCTTCTTTGCTATTAAATTTACTTTATAGTTTAAATTCCTTTATAACAAACTTGGCATGCCATAACAATTACTTGGTTAAAAGGCATGAAAACTATGTCACATCTCCTGGCCTCTCTTGGTTTCCCTTAGAATTCTATCCTTGGCACTGTGATTTATTTCTCCATTCAGATTTCAAGGAAATTTTTTTTTTTTTTTAACAGAGAGAGACAGGGAGAGAGGGAACACAAGCATGGGGAGAGGGAGAAGGAGGCTCCCACTGAACACAGAGCCCTACATGGGGCTAGACCCCAGGACCCTGAGCTCATGACCTGAGCCAAAGGCAGACACTTAAGGACTGAGCCACCCAGTCGCCTCTCAAGGAAACTTTTAATTAATTGTTTGTACTACTATCACTCCACCCACTCACCTAATAAACATAATCAGATCGTCATTTTACTGTTGTAGTTCCAAGTCTAACCTAGTAGCTAATTCTACACTAGGCATTATTATTATTATTGTTGTTATTATTTTGGTAAATGCAAAATACAAAGAGAACTTCCACTTCCAGCTGTGGTGGACTAGACATTCCAAAATGCCCTCAGGCACCTCAAAATACATAGAAGCTGTCCTCTTTATATCATAAACACAACAGAATACTAGACAGTTCTGAAAGTCCAGCCCAGATCTTACTTTTATGTGATCCAGACTGTAAAACTTTTTGCTTTTCATCCTTCAACTTATGAAGATACTAGCTTATGAGCAATTTATAGGAAAACACAAATATTGACTAAAGTACTCATTCACTTTCTAAAATTGGTTGGTTATACAATAAAGTTTTGTGAATCTATTTTTTGTGTAGATTTCTTGCTTTTATAAAATTCATTCAAACAGATTCAACATGTTGCTTTTCCATGAATCTTCTGCCAAATGTGTAAAACAATCCCCCAAACAAAACTGCATAAAAATTTTAAATAGAATTTTACCTGGCTATTTTTTTTTTTAAATTTCAGTACAGTTGCTTGGATTCTAATGCTCAGAATAATCCTTTTAGATGTCAGATAAAATTTATTTTGTAATGAAACTGTTTTAGCTAGGACAAATTTTCCCATAAAGCATAATTACTGTGAATGATTACATAGAGAAAAATGTGTTCACATGTTGATTTGCATTTAATATGAAATATAAGATTTCATTTACATACATTTTCAAAGTATACATTAATCAAAATGAAAAGTAGAAAATGTTTATTTTATTGGCATTTTTAAATAATCATGGTTGTACAAAAATAGATCTATAGTGTGAATTTTTTCGAGATTATAGTTTATCTTTTGATACACTGGAAAATTACTTTTTCAATCTATTTATTGTCATAGTAATGAGAAGAGTTGGATATGACAAAAAATTTTTAAGAGTACATGAAAAATAGTGTTATTAGTATTACTCCTCAAAAAAAAAAAAAGTGTGTCAGAAAGGGTAAAGCCCAACAATATCAATATCACCAAAATAACCAAATTAAAATGCAGTATGTGTGCTGTCCATGTAACAGAAGAGGAAATTTGGATAGAGAGATTACCATGTGAAGACACAGAGAGAAGACAGCCACCTACAAGCCAAGAGGACAGACCTCAAAACAAATCAACCCAGCAAAACCTTGATCTCAGACTTCTAGATTCCAGAATTTTAAGAATATATTTCAAGTAAATGCTGATATATAAGAAATACATGTGTTAAAATTGTTAACAGAACAGGGGTGGCCTATATTATTGGATATTTGAGCTAATACAACAATTCATGAAGGAAATATGATGAATACCTAATTACAAAGAAAATTCAACATTAAATTATTATAGATGAACCATTCAGAAAAATTCAAAACATTTATAAACCTACTAAGAATAATAATTCAAGAAGAAATTCAGTCACAAAATGAAGATCACTGGGTCTCTTACATGCCCACAAAATAGAGGGAAAATCCTAGGAAAGCCATTCTCAAGTAGCAGAGTCTTTCAGATTTACAAAGGAAAATATACATCTTCTGTTGAATGAGTTATTATACATGCAGAATATACAAACATGTAGATTTTGCCATGGAACAGAAAATTGCTCCCCACTGATTAAAAAAAAAAAAAAAACTTTCTGGGAGAATCTTGCTGATCTGAACCTGGCCCCCCCTCACCTACAGCCATGACTGAACAAATCAAAGTTATGAATGCAGTTTGACACTATCTCATTTACTTAGTCTGATATCACTCTGCTCCTATTAAGAAGGGGAATTCTGTGTCAGCCTTAAGTGTTTTCTACCAATCCTGTCTTTTCTGTCTTGTATTTCATACATATTCCTTCAAGGTCATGGCCAACAGTATCACTTCCTAACTTTCAAATGACAAAGTTTTTCTAATTTTATGTTTTCAGCCATTTCAGCTTGCATTTGTAGGAGTGAGGCTGGCTATTAATGTTTATCATTATATCTACCTTATGGTCTCTCTCAAGGAAACAAAATAGAATTCTCTTGGTTGAAAATAATTTTTGCCTAGAATGTTTTATATTCATATTAAAATCTTAACTTATTGCATCAGTCCTCTTTCTTGCTATTACTTCATCTTTTTTTTTTTTTTAAATCATGAATAGTTCCAAGTAACTTTTCAGGATAATCTGTTTAATAGAACAGGAAATGAACTATGATATGTGTGTGTGTATGTGTGTGTGTGTGTGTTATCCAATATGAATATATATTTTTAACGTAAATTTAAGCCATTTATATTTATTTTTATAACATTTTTGTCTAAACTCTAGCATATTTTTATGCTTTTTCCTTATAAAGGTTTCCTTTCTTTCTGCTAGCATGCTATTTTTTTTCTCTTTAGTTCTTTCTTCTAATTTTATAAGTAACAACCAACAGGTTTAACATCCTTTAACCTGTAATTCTCCAATTATCATTGGAAATAATATCTCTGTAATCTTCTCACATTCTACATATTAAGTCATTTAGTTGTTCTTAACTTTCTTACACCTAACATAATCTCTCATTATCCACTTATATATTCATAAAATAGTTAATATCATTTAAAAAATAAATGTGACATTTGCATGTAGTAGGGTTTTTTTTTTGATATGCAAGAGATGAATGGATCCATACTAAAACTATAAAACTGCAAAAATAAAATAAATATAAAACTTCAAATGAGAAAAGCTACAAAATAAAAAATGTGTTTTTAAAGGCATTATATATAAAGTATTAATAAAAGCATCAACACAAAGAATTGTCTAAATACTTTTTATAAATATGTTTATAACACTGTAACAAGAGGTAGATGATAGATAGCTAATAGGTAGATAGTTAGAATCTAGCTATCTATATCCTGTGGGTTCTGTTTCTCTGGAGAACATATATAGTTGCTTTATATATAGTATACACATTTACATGTGTAGTTGCATACACACACACACACACACACACACACACACACACTTGCTTATATATACACTACTGCTATATATTTATAGCAGTCTGTGTGTAAACTATATATATAGTTTCCATAGATAGACAGATAGACTATCAATAAAGAATTGGCTCAAATGACTATACAAACTGAGAAGATACATTGTAATATGTTGGAGACCCAGGAGAGCTGATGATACACTTCTGGTCTAAGTCTGAAGGTCTGCGAGCCAGGAGAGCAGATAATGAAAGTTCCATTCAGAGGGAGAGTCAGAAGGCAAAGACTGAAATCTCAGCTGGAAGACAGTCAAGCAAAGGGAGCATATTCTCTTTTACCCACTTTCTTTCTTTGAGACCTTCAGTCAATTGGCTGAAGACCTACAAAGAGGGCCACTAATGCTTTACTTAGTCTGCCAATTGATATGTTAATCACATCCAGAAACTCCCTCATCGAAACTTTCAGCATAATGCTTAACAAGTATCTAGGCACTCTGTGGCCCAGTCAAGTTGGCACACGAAATTAACCATCAAAAAAACTATGGAATTAAAATGCTAGATTAAAAATATGTATTTAATGCAAAAAAAAGCAATGAAAAAGAAATAGAGAGACAAAAAAGATAAGAGAGAGATGGAAAACAAAATATAAAATGGCAAACATCAATTCAACTATATTAATACTAACATTAAACGTGAATGGATTACACAATCCAGTCAAAAGACTGTTAGACTGAATGGGGAAAAAAAAATGACCCAAGTATACGCTATCTACAGGAGACACAGATTTAAGACACAAATCGACTGAAAGTAAAATAATGGAAAAATATATATCATTCAAATAGTAACCACTGGAAAGCTGGAGTGGCTACACTAATTCTAGAAAAAAATAGACTTTCAAACAAAAAATATTAAATGCAAATCAAAACCACAATGGGATACCACTTCATGCTCACTAGAATAAAAGTTAAAAATCAGATACAATTACCATTACTGAGAATGTGGAGAAATTTGAACCCTCATTTACTGTTGCTGAGAATGTAAAATGATTCAGCCACTTCGGAAAATAGTACGGAGGTTTTTTTTTTTTAATTAATTAATTTATTTATTTATTTGACAGCAAGAGAGAGATCACAAGTAGGCAGAGAGGCAGGCAGAGAGAGAAGGCGAGGCAGGCTCCCCGCCGAGCAGAGAGCCCGATATGGGGCTCAATCCCAGGACCCTGAGATCATGACCCGAGCTGAAGGCAGAGGCTTAACCCACTGAGCCACCCAGGTGCCCCAGTACGGAGGTTTTTAAGATTAAACATAGAGCATAGAAGATTAAACACTATGACCCTACAGTTCCGCTCCTAGATACATATGCAAGAGATGTGAAAACATACATTCACATAAAAGCTTGTACACAATGTTTATAGCATCATTAATCATAATAACCAAAATGTGAAAACAACCCAAATGTCCAGCAATGGATGCACTGACTTACAAAATGTAGTATGTGTGTATGTGTGTGTGTGTGTGTATATATATATATATATATAAAATGAAAGTATATGTATTATACTTTATATAAATGTAGCCTATATATACATAATATATATAAAGAAAAATTATTATATTATTAAGTCACAGAAGATGAGAAGTACAAATATATGGTATGACATGGATGAACCTTCAAAACATTATGCTAAGTAGTGAAGCTAGTCACAAAAGAGCTCATACTATGTGATTCCACTCATATGAAAGTCTACAATAGGAATATCAATATAGGTAGAAAGTAGATTAATGGTTGCTTGGGATTGGGAGAATAGGGCAGGGAAATAGGATGGAGATAATTAGAGAATATGAGATTTCTTCTCAAAGTGAAGAAAATGTTCTAAAATTTACTGTGGTGGAGATGGACGCATGTATTTTTGAAATACTAAGAACCACCAGATTCTGCATTTTAAACAGGTAGACTGTATGATATGTGAGCTATTGTTCATTAAAACTTTAAAAAAAATCATGTCTTTTTTGAAATTATTTAAATAAAAGAAAAGAAGGGGAGCCTGGGTGGCTCAATCAGTTAAGTACCTAACCCTTGATTTCAGCTCGGGTCAGGATCTCAGAGTCATGAGATAAAGCCCTAGGTCAAGCACTCAGCTGACAATCTCCTTAAGATTCTCTCTCTTCCTCTCTCCCTCTGCCCCTCCTCTCACTCATTTGTGCTCTCTCTCTAAAATAAATAAATAAATCTTTTAGAAAGGATGAAAGGAAGAAAGAGTTGCGGGGAGGGGAAAAAAATGAACTGTACTTATAAAATATCCAACTGGTCTTTAACACAAGTATCTTCTTTATAGAAGACAAAATTCAAAGTGACATTTCACTATTCCTCATTTCCACATACTAACTCCTGCCTGTGATACCCTTCCTTCACTTTTGTAACAACAAAAATCTCACTATTCTTTAAGCAATTCCCATGTCATTTCACCTGACTCTTCCAAGGCAGTATAGTAACTAATATGATCTGTGTTTTTTATAGCACTGTATTCATACTACAATTACAAGCATTACCCTTGATCATGTCTATATTGCCACGTCGGTTCCCACTCCTACACCATGAGATTTTTAAAACCATATCTTTAGCGACCATCTTTTAAATACTCAGCATTCAACACACCATATGAAACATAGTAAAAATGAAGGAAAACATTAGTTGTAAATCATCCTTCTCTTTCCATACTTACACATTTTATATTAAGAGGAGAATCTCACTTAAAGAAGCAGATATGTCTGAACTCTTGTGCAATATTAATTTCAAGACATGAAGGGGAGATAACATGTGAGATGAGACCATTGATATATATTTTTTAAAATTTCTGCCATTTTCAAAATTTCCCTTTGTATCTAGCCAAGGACAAAGCATCTACCTATTCATACTATAATAGAAACAAGGTGCCTCTAAGTTACCCAACAGGGTAGAAATATATACTGCAACTATAATATGCAAATATAAGCATATTCAATGTATTAATTAGTTTAGAAGAAAGGTTTCAATTTTTTGCAGGATCAACTAGTAATTTTAATAGAAATGATTATTTATTTTATAAATTAATAGACAAAATGAACATATCTCTTCATATTTATGTATTTCATATTTTATTTTTTATTTATCTAAGAGATATGCATCTTTTGGTGTTATGGTTATTCTCATTATGTTGAAAGATTTTCCTCTCTCAAAAGAAATCAATTTATTCAATACTGTCAATGTCAAAAAAGACATTTTGAGAAGAGACATATTCACAGAATTAGAAAAGGCCTTCTAATGACATCAGTATTTAGATGAATATTTGCACATCTTTAAAGATAAATCAAAAAGTTGACTCTGTACTTCATCAAATTTGGAAACGAGGAAAACTATCTTCTTGATGTGCTTAGCATTGCCAGGAATACTTTTGATGATGCCTATCTTTTAGAAGCATCTTCAAATGAAAAAGCAGAAGAGAAATGAACATTGGCAGGATGAAGCTTGAGGCTCTTTAAACTGTCAACTTGTCATTTTTTAGAGAATTACATTTAGCTTAAAATGATTTTACATTATTTCTAAAGCTGCTTTTAACGTTATTTCCCATGAGTTGATTTCACTATATGTACCAGAGATAAAATATTTCTTATATGATTTATATTAGATATAATATATATTTTTACCTGCTTTAAATTTTCCCCATTGCACTCAAGAGTTTACTTAAGGGAGTGCTTATCTATGGTGAGACTTAATTTTAAGAGTTAATTGAAAATTCTTTTTTATGTCATAAAATAAAGTATCTTGTTGGAATTCACTTTATCATTTTGAAGAATAAAAAGAAATGGCCTTGGTGAACTCATGAAAAATCTAGATCCCACCACAAAGTACACTGCCTTAAGTAACATTCATATTGTGATCAGAAAAATTAAAGCAGAAAAAAATATACTTTCCTCTTTATCTTATTACAGTAATAAATCCTTAATTGAAAAATGGATAGGTTCTTCTGCAACAGCAAACTAACTAGGAATAAAGCAGCATGATTTTATATTGGAATAAATACACAAAGCTTTGCTTTATTCTATACTCATTCTATGCTGGGAATACTAAAGAAGTCTTTGAAAATCACTGGCATTTATACATAAAGATAAATTAAAGGATTTAACAATTATCTAGTGAATGCTTAATGTAGTCAATGCAGTCCGGATGGATCAAGGTAAGCTATGTGACCTGACTTGGAAAGAAAAGCCTTGGGTTCAAATTTCACCTTTTCCACTCACTAGTTGAGGGATCCTGAGCAAAAAGTTTAGCCTCTTAGCCTCAAATGAAGTATCAGATTTCTGTTTTCGTGCATTATTTTGAAATTATAATATATGCTGGAAAGTTCTCAACAGAAAGCCTGAATTGAAATCGGTTCTGGTAGGCCCCTGGGTGGCTCAGTGGTTAAGCATCTGCCTTTGGCTCAGGTCATGATCCTGGGGTCCTGGGCTCTGGCATCAGTGGGATGCCTACTTCTCCCTCTGCCCCTCCCCTCCTTATACTGTCTCACTCTCTCTCTCAAATATATAAAATCTTTTTAAAAATTAAAATAAAATAAAAATAAAATTGGTTCTGAATAAAATGTTAGTCTACTCAACGGTTTAAGTGGATTACCAATGCTGCATTTTGGTATTTGGTATTCACGTTAGCCCCATCCTTCCCTCTTCCTCACTGTCTTACTATCGTCCTCCCCTTTTTATAAGCGGCTCAATCTGCAACATTTCTTACCTTGAGGGAAAGATTATACAATGTTGGAGGAGATCGTGGAGAGGAAGCGACCACCCGTTGACCTGTGGGCTGGACAAGGGCGTTTGGAGACTCCTCACTCCTTCCCTAGTCCTTGGAATGCATGTTCTGCCTACCATTCCCGCAGTTTTGAGCCTTCTTCAAGCACACAGCCTCCAGACACTAATGTGCCCGGGCCCTCTGGATGGCACATGTGACTGAAGCCCGTTAAGGCCTCTATATAAACTTTCATAATGCTTGCCGGCGGTGGGGAGATCTGCTCTTGCATGGCCCAGGAGAAGCCTGGTATGTAATCACCCTCGCTTATTCACACCGCCACGTAGGAGTCTGGAGTGGTCTGCCTCTGTCTGCGTCTCTACCAGCTCTCCACCTGCAGGACCCAGTTTGCAAACTCACAGCTGGCAAGCCAGCGAGGATCTTGGGAGAGAGGAATCAGGAGAGCAATCCCGGGCGGGCCCTCGACCTTCCTGGGAGGAGCGGTGACCCGTATGTTGGACGCCCCTGGACCTCGCGTGAGTTTGGAACCGCAGGAAACACCGGCTTGTCCGCACAGCTGGTGGGAACCACGCGGGGCACAGTCCTCAAGAGGAAACCACGGCTGCGCGGTGGGCAGTTCTGTTGGATCTCGATGACCGATTAGGAGTCGAAGCTCCACTTAGAAATTGGGAAGAAGAGCTCATGTTAGAGAAGGACCTGCGGGTATTCACTATTCTACTAGTTTAGGGGGTGGCAGACAAGGTGGGAGAGCAGGATAATAAGTTGGAGAATTTAGCATGCGTTTTGTAAAGTTAAGAGGGTGCAAGCTGTCACAGAGCATGGTCCGAACGTTTGTGGCAAAACATGAATAAGACGTTAAGAGGTGGAATCTCTGAGAGATCCCTGAGAAAGTGACTGACAATGAGATGAAACGTCCCCTGCCTTCTGATTTCTAATACAAGAGAAAGCAAAAGCACAGTGACAACCCCAAGCCAGCCACCAGTTCAGGATATAACTGCCAACTCCCAGAAAAAGGCCAGGAAAAACATCCAGACATGATTAATGCACCTATGGGATACACTGGGATTGGGGACAGTGACATTTCTCTCATATACAGGAGGCAGAGAAAATGAGCATTATCACCATACCCCCCGTCCTCTGGCAGTGCCTGCATGGCTCTTGGGAGGTTCAGGACACTCAGTCCCTTATAGATTGATTATTCCATCCTACAAGGAGGCTTAGTCTAATGAGGAGGATCTCCCTGGACATATGGGACCCTGGAAGTCTACAGAAGGGTTAGGGAGTTGGGAGTGAGACAGGCCACTTATGTCCCTATCTTTGAAGGCCCTGATTGGGCTGTATTCCCTGCAGGAGTTAATGCAGGACACTTCAGTCTGACCCCAGCACTTGGTGTAGGACTCTGATATTCATGGTGACCCCGGTCATGGGAATAAGACATTTATGTTGTTGGGCAATCCACTGTTGATTGGGAGAAACTGATGAACCCGTGGAATGGGTACATGCTGTGGGAAAGACACAAGTCAAAGAGGAAACTCAAAAAGCCAAAAGGCTATCCCTATCAGCTGTAAAGGGTCTGGTAAAAGTAACCTGGAAGCAAATAATGGTTTGATGTTATCGCTGCTGGGATACCACCTAAAAAAGTATACCGGCAGCCCAGTGCTCTGTTGGTTAGCCTATGGAAAGCTTTAAAACCTCAGACCTATCCCATTTGCCCTATTGTTCCCCATGCCCTGTCTGGCCTAGCAGAAGCCTCTGAGATACAGTCCTATTCAGGGTGGGTGTTTTCTATGTCCTAGATATAGGATGCAGGCCAACATTGTCTCCAGATGAGGGCCATTGGAAGTGATTGGAGTCCTCATGTTGAGTTCACTATTCACTGGTGTCCCAGAAATAAAAGATTATGACTCTGGTTTATACTGAAGACAAATATACTCAATATATTGTAACCCTCAGAAATTTTCTGACCCCCTCAGCACCATCAAAGGATACAAAGGGCAAATAGTTATGGTCAGGGGAGTCTGACACTGCAAAAGGGGCATTCTTCCCCAACAGAACACAATATTTTTATCTCTGCAATACCAGTGAACATATTGGGCAGATCAAACTCTGTGCAAAGCTTTATTGGTGAATTACACTTTCCACTAGTTTGATTACTAGTGTTGAGGAAAAACAACTGGGAACCAGTAAGTCTACTGCCTTCAGAGTGGTAACTGTCAACCAATATAAGTTGCCTGTGGAGCAATGGGAAGTAAGAGAAACTATCCAAGAACTGCACCAAGTGAGTATTGTGCGCTCTGCCCATTGTGTTTCAACAGCCCAGTATGGCCAGTAAAAAAGCCACATGCATTAAACAAGGTAATGCCCAACATTGCCACCATCTTAGGTGGATTGGCCATGGTCATCTACCAATCTGGAATGGTCTGCCTCTTTCTTCAGTCTTCACTTGCTTTCTTTGGATGGAGCCAATTTGTGAACTGACATATAGCAAAGCATGGAGATCAGTTATTCACTTTCAAGTTTAAAAAAAAATATTCCTTAGAGAAGTAATTTGTGCAATAGTAGACTAAGCAGGCTGGTGGTCTCCACAAAGAAGAAAAAAAAAGTCAGTTGAAATATAGATGGTCCTTAATCATGTCTTCCACCGAAATCCAATTGAAGTCCCAGCTTTACATAAGAGAAGACTGCAGAGCTCCACCAGATTTTCAGCCATAAGGAGCAGAGATGTACTATGCTCCTATTTTCAGGAAAATCCTAGTGTGGGGCAAAAAAATCAGTGTTGTCTGTAACTAACACAAGGCAGAAGCAGTAGAATAAAAGTGGCTAACAACTTTTTCCCCTAGAAAAAAATCCTGACATGGCCTCAGACTTCCCAGCATTCAGCTAGGATCAGGAGAAATAAAATGTTTACTATATCACCAAAAATGACACACTATAGTGAACCACGATGTAAGTTTCCAATGGCCACACAGGGGAAGTACAGATTAGAATGTTTTCTGTGCCCCTGAGAGGAACATATAAGATACAGAGGGTGAATCAAAGAAGGAGGAACTTTTGATTAGGGGTCAAGAATAGCATAGAGGCAACTAATATGGATAAATATCCTGTATCAAACAGTTAGGTAGGAACACCTGTGTGAATGAGAATCAAGTTGCTCATGAACCAACCACTACCACTTATCTCTCCAGCCATGGTTTTGCACTTCCTAAGTCCTCCAGAACTTACACAAAGTCTTAGGAAAATGCAAACATTCTGAGCTAATAGTAATTATGAGTATAATATGTGGTAGAATAAGGACTCATGCTTGACATGGTATAGTTATAAGAAAATTAAATTAAATTACATTTCTTGCACATTGGAGTTTGTAGACTAAGATTCATATGATTTAAGACATAATCAGACCATTGAAATCTTTATTTTTAGGAATTTGTTTGACTGAAATGATCTAGAAGAAACACTGATGTGTTTGAAAACAAGTTGAAAGTACTGAAAACACAAGGCCACCTGATAAAAAAGCATCTTTGAGGAGAAAAGTGGTTTAATTGGAAATCAGATTACAAGGCACCTGGATTATCAATATTTTGAAAATAAATATCAAAGTAGAATGAAAAGTTGACTGAACCTATTTCTTGACTTTTTTTTAATGCTGCTAGTTTTTGCCATTAGGGATTTTCCTAAACCTCTCATAGACTAATTACATGTTCTTTAATTGAGAGATAATGGATTAATTATATTTTTAAGCATTTTGTCTTTGTTCAAGTACATAAAAGTAATAACATTACAATCTTTCAGATATTTTATCATAAGCCTCCAAGTGTTCTCTTTCCAAATCTTTTGCTCAAGATTAAAAGAAATTATAGATATGAATGTCACAAGTAAAATCTAAGACAAACTCAACTATAATCTGATCATTTAATAAATACTCGATTATATAGCAAGAATGTGGTAGATGTAGAAAATGGGAACATATATAAAATATTGTGGCTAGAGAGCATACACTCAAGTAGATAAATAAGACATACACCAATATCTATAATGCAAGATATAAAGTGTAAATGTCAAAGCAAGACTGAAAAATTGTGAAAATCAGGTAATGAAAACTCACTTCTGGGCATAGGGATCAGGAAAAATTTTACAGAGGAGAAATCAAATGATCTTGAACTGGATCTTAAAAGATAAATGTTGTCTAAACCAAGAGAAATAGAAAAAAAAGCCATTTGAGGAAGAAAAATCAGAGGGCGCAAAGTCACACGGGTGAGGCACTTAAAAGGTACCTAGAGGGAAAAAAAAATTACTTCAGTTCTGTGAGAAATTAGATCAGCACTGTATAATAGAACTTTCTGAAAGGATGAAATATTCACTGTACATGTGATCCAATGCAATAGCAACGGGCCACATATGCCTTTTGAAACCTGAAATGTGGCTTGGGTGACCAAGGAACTAAATTTATAATTATATTTATTAGTAATTACTTTAACTTGAAATTCCAATATCCAGATGTGTCTGGTGACTGCCATATTTGATGGAACAACCTTAGAAAGTGTGAACTGGACTTGTACAATAAGGCCAGTCTATGGATTGAATAATAGACTGTGAGCAGTAGGAAACATTTCAGCTTTTCTAATATGGGAGTATTAAGAGCAAGTATATAGAAAATACCAAGATGACTAACAACTGACACTCCTGTGAAAGAGTATACAGGAATAAAATAGAAATAAGAGGAAAAGAATCTTTGTGCTTTTGCAACAATGTACAGTAGTCCCTCCTTGTCCTTGGGGGATATGTTCCAAGACCCCCAGTGAATGGTTGAAAACATGGATAGTACCAAACTATATATATGTATGTATGTGTGTATATATGTATGTGTGTATATATATATCTATATATATATACACACACACACACACATATATGTATATATATTCATTCATTCTTATAATAAAGTTTAATTTATAAATTAATAATTAATAATTTATAAATTTATAAATTAGGCACCATAAGAGATTAACAGCAATAATAATAAAATGGAACAATTATAGCAATATACTGTACTAGAAGTTACGTGAATATGCTCTGTCACTCTGTCTCTCAAAATATCTCATTGTATCGCACTCACCTTTCTTGTGATAATGTGAGATGATAAAATGTGTATGGGATGACATGAAGTGATGGGAATAATGAAGCTACTATTGAATTTCTGAGGATGACCATCTGCTTTAGTGGTTGACGGTGGGTAAATGAAACCATTAAAAGTGCAACTTAGATAAGAGATGATGATTGTATTCTTCATGTAATGCGAGCCTCAATTAGAATTGTTTCTTTAAATGGTAGAATGCATGAGAGAAGCAAGGAATCTTCCAGAGATGCAACTGTCAGTACTTGGTGTACTATGGTAATAGATGGGAAGACTTCCTTGACTTCTGCTCAGTCTCTTCTTGTCTCTCCTCATATCCCCCAAAATCAATTACAAGTTTCTGGAATATGCTATCACACTGCTTCTGGATATTTATACAACATTATCTTAAAGGACAGTAACTTTTTGGTTGTCTGCCTTTCCCACCAGATCAAAAAGTATAAGACAACAGAATGTGGCTTAAAATCTTGGTGTCTCTCAGTAGTGGAAACATGAAAGCCATTCACTCTGTGTTAATGGGATTGAATGGGAAAGAAGAAAAGTACTAATAAGACCCTATTAAGTCTGAATTATTGGAAAGATGGTAATGCCATGAACAAAATGGAGAACATAGAAAAATGTAGTTTACAGAAGAATAATTTCAGGTATACGCTGAATTTATGGTTGTTGGCAACATTGGAAAGAAGTTAGCTGGGAGGAAGGAAGTTAGGAAGAGAGATGTAAACATTGGAATAATCCACAAACGTCATAACTAAGCTGCAGGTCTCTAGGAGACTTTAAGGGATATGTGCATATGGGAAGGAAAGGATGAAACCGGATTAACTAGCACAAGGTAATTATATGTTTAATGAAATAAGCAGATTTGCTTATTTAGTCAAAGTAATGTGAAAAAAATAACCGAGGAGTTTGTTCTCAGTATACTATATTTTATTCTCTCAAACAAGAGGAATAGTTTTTCACCTTCCTTGAATCTATTTGGGTATTAATGTCACTCTTTCTGAATCAAGGTCAATGGATGGGACAATAACAGCTCAATATCCAAAGGTTTGCTTATGGTATGTGAGACACACACACGCAGACACACACACAGGTCTATTTCACAAGGCGAGGTAAAGATGTGTGAATTACCATGATTTTTCTAGGGTTAATTAATTATATGTTTATCTGCTTTCATGTAGTATATCCTAATATTTTTCTTTAAACTTGCTCAGAAATACCTGTAATTTAATAGAAATGAAATAATTCCTCAGATAAAAGTCAGAAGGTGGTCAAGTTGAATGGATTTAGACAAAGAATTAGCTTTTGAGAAATAATGTTGTAACAGTAAAAATAAAACTTGATTCAAATCACTTTTTTCCCCAGAGATATTGTCAGATTTCTTTGATTATGCTGTCGGATGATAGTAAATTACACTTTTGTGTTATTTGTACCACACTCTGGAAGAAAATATCCACTGAGATAATAAATGAATGCACACTGCCACTATTGATTGCTATCATTAATGTTGATTTATTATGTAAAGGATGCATGTGCCATAATTAGAAATCTTTAAACATGAAGGGAAACACATCCATCCTATTTCAGGACTTTCTATCCACATCACAGTGAGAATAGTTGGTCTCTGTCACCAGGGAAGATCAATGATTTACTATAATAATAATTAAATATGCTATTTGCTGAAAAGTTATGTCCACTCACTTTTTTATCACTTCCATTAAATGGTACAGAGAGAACAACAAAAGCAGAAGATATATTCATTTTTATGCATAACATGTGGCAAAAAGCAATAACAAATACTAATAATTAAATATAGGAGATCTACTAATTTAAATAAATTTTCAGAGAGGAGCTTCATCTTGGTGATGATTTTTCCTTGCCTATTCATAGCATCTTTACCATAATTATGTATAATACTCTTAAGGGAACTGATATGTTGAAGAGGGAAATATATTTTGATAAAGTTGTTCCAATGGAGATTAAGATTATGATCTAAGAGGTTTACATTTGTAACATGATCCATCAATATAAATTTTTCATCATAGACAATTTGCTCTCCAAAAAGTGAAAATGTACTATTGAGGCAAACACTTAAAATTGTTTGATGCACTTTTCCCTCTATTTAGAAACAGATTTAATACACATAAAAGAATTATACTCTGTATTTTTTTATTTTACCTAAGAATGTGTGCTGGAAATTACTTCATATCCATTTATAGTTATCTCCCTCATTTTTTCTTTATTATGACATAGTATGCCATTGTAAAAAGTTGCCATATTTTATTTAATTCAATAATGATCAATATTTGGGTGTTTTCTATTTTTCATGATTTCCAAGTTGCACTGAATATATTTATTCTGGATGCAATGTATTTTGTGGGAGTAATCTCTCAAGGACAGACATTAGAGAATTGCTAGGCAAATTGTATGAATATTTATAATATTTACTATATTATACAAAATTGCCTACCAAAAAAATGTGGAAAAATTGCTATCTCACTAATATACAAGATTCTCAGTTTTCCCCTACACTTTCACCAACATGCATTATTGTTTTTTAAGATTTTATTTATTTATTTGACAGAGAGAGAGAGAGATCACAAGTAGTCAGCAAGGCTGGCAGAAAGACGGGGGGAAACAGGCTCCCTGCTGAACAGAGAGCCCAATGCAGGGCTCGATCCCAGGACCCTGAGATCAGGACCTGAGCCTAAGGCAGAGGCTTAACCCACTGAGCTACCCAGGCACTCCTCCAACATGCATTATTAACAAACATTTTGCCAACCTCCTGCGAGCAGAAGGGAAAACTCCTTTTAAATTTGCACATCTTCAAGGGCTAACAGATGTTTATAGTATTTTTTCGTACTATGTCTGCTCATACTATCTGTTTAAATAACTTTGATATTAAGAGTTACTCATTTGATTTTTATAGCAAATATATTTCTAGGTATAACACTAATTTTGAAACAAGTCTCCAAATTCTGGGTGATTAACACAATAGAAATGTATCTATTCTTACATAGCATCTTATTTATAACTCACATGACACGTAAGTCATATAATGTGTGTGTTTCACAGATTAGATTCTGTTCTGTCTCCGGACTATTATTTTTTTCTTAAAATAAGTACAAAATTTAAAAGTAATTCTTAGTAAGTGAATATGGTTTATCTATATTGATCATTAGTTTGGGTTCATTTCTTTCATCACCTAAGGGAATTTTATTTAGGAAACATGACTGAAATTGCTAGATTAATAATTTATATGCTTAGAGCACAGCTGTTATACTAAAACAGAGAATTATTGTTTTTCAAAATTTATCCTTATTTTACCTCCCTTATAAAAAATAAGTTTTGAATTTTTTTCTAGAAATATGTGCAGTAGTTTCAGTTATACTGGGAATTAACTAATTTCCTTACTTGACTTTTATCATAACTATTTAAAATATATATATTTTTTAATTTATTTATTTGACAGAGAGAGATCACAAGTAGACGGAGAGGAAGGCAGAGAGAGAGAGAGAGGGAAGCAGGCTTCTTGCTGAGCAGAGAGCCCGATGTGGGACTCGATCCCAGGACCCTGAGATCATGACCTGAGCCGAAGGCAGCGGCTTAACCCACTGAGCCACCCAGGCGCCCCTTAAAATATTTTTTAAAATACTTTATCAGTGGAAAGCCTGGGTGGCTCAATCAGTTAAGCATCTAACTCTTGATTTTGACTCAGGTCATGAGCCCAAGGTCTTGAGATTGAGCCCCATGTCAGGCTCCAGGCTGGGCATGGAGCATGGAGTCTGCTTAAGATTCTCTCTCTCCCTAAGGGCACCCGGCTGGCCCAGTTTGTTAAGCATCTGCTTTTGGCTCAGGTCATGATCCCAGGGTCCCAGGATTGAGCCCCTCTTCTTGCTCCCTGCAAAGGGGGAAGAGTGCTTCTCCCTTTGCCCCTCCCCCATTCCCTGCTCCAGCTTTCTAAAATAAAAAAATAAAATCTTAAAAAAAAATTCTCTCTCTCCCTTTCCCTTTGCTCCTCCCCCCACCACTTGCACACATGCTTTCTTTCTCAAAAAAAAAAAAAATATATATATATATATAGATAGATAGATAAATAGATAGATACAAGCACACATTTATTTATATATATAATCAGTAACAGACATAGATTTCAAAACAATAAAGATTTTTCTTTCAGCTTTATTAAGGTATAATTGGCATATAGTAGGATTTTTAAAATTATTTATTTATTTGACAGACAGAGATCACAAGTAGGCAGAAAGGCAAGCAGAGAGAGAGGAGGAAGCAGGCTCCCTGCTGAGCAGAGAGCCTGATGTTGGGCTGGATCTCAGGACCCTGGGATCATGACCTGAGCCTAAGGCAGAGGCTCAACCCACTGAGCCACCCAGGTGCCCCAAGATATTTAAAGTGTACATCATGTTTATCTGATATACAGGTATATTGTGAAAGGATTTCTTTCCTCCATCTCCATCTAGTTAATTAATCCATCCATCATCATCTCACATATTTGTCCCCTTTTCTTCTTTTTTTTGTTTTTTTTTTCTTTCTTTCCTTCCTTCCTTCCTCCCTACCCCTTCCTTCCTTCCTTCCTTCCTTCCTTTCTTTCTTTCTTTCTCTTTCTTTCTTTTTCTTTCTTTCTTCCCTCCTTCCTTCCTTCTTTTCTTCCTTTCTTTGGTGAGGATATTTAAGTTCTACTTTCTTAGTAAATTTTATCTATACAATGTAGTGTTAACAACTTAATCACCATATTTTACATTAGATCCTCAGATCTTATTCATCCTATAGCTGAAAGTTTGTAACCTCTTACCAACTCTCCCTGTTTTCCCAATCTCCAGCCACTTTTATAACCTCTGTTTCAATGAGTTTGTCTTTTTTGAAGGGGGGAGGATTCCAGATATAAGTGATAACATGTAGTATTTGTTTTTCTGTGTCTGACTTTCTTTAACTTTGCGTAATGCCCTCACGGTCCATTCATGTTGTTGTAAATGTCAAGATTTCATGCTTTCTCATGGCTGAATATTTCGTGGGGGGAGGGGTGTATATCTATCTATAGATATGAGAGAGATAAACAGATAATATCTATATATAGAGAGAGAGATATCTAAATCATGTATATGTATATTTTTATAGACTGTGTATGTTTATATATACATACATACATATACTATGCATGTATACATACACATACATATATATATAGTATAGATGTGTATAATATATACTATTCATCCATTGATGGACACAGGTTGTTTCCATTTTTTGGCTGTAGTTGAATAATGTACAATGGACACAGGAAAGCAGTTTTCTCTTCAATATCTTATTATCATTTCCTTTGGACATATATCTGCAAGTGGGATTGATGGATCATACAGTGGTTCTATTTTTAATTTGGGGGAGGTCTCTATACTGTTTCCAATTGGCTCCACCAACTTGGATTCCCACTATGGTGCACAGGGTGTTCTTTTCTCCACATTCTCAACAACATTGCCTTTTGTCTTTTGATGAGAGCCATTCTAACAACTATAGGTACCCTCTCTTCACTCCAAATGACCCCTTCCAAGAGGAAACAATTTAAAACCCTTTTAATTGTCTCTTCTGATATTTATATTTCTTATAATGTATTTATTTTTTATTTTGTTTTAATTCTACCATATTTATTTTCAGTGTTACATTAGTTTCAGGTTTACAATATAGTGATCCAGCAATTCCATATATTACTCAGTGCTCATCTTCACCCCATCACCTATTTCACCCATCCCCCCACCTACTTCCCCTATGGTAACAGTTTGTCCTCCATGGTTATAAATCTGTTTTGTGGTTTGTGTCTTCTTCCTTCCTGATTTGCTTCTTAAATTTCACATGTAAGTGGGACACCTGGGTGGCTTAGTTGTTTAAGCATTTGCCTTTGGCTCAGGTCATGATCCTAGTGTCCTGGGATAGAGTCTGACATTGTGTTCCTTGCTCAGTGTGGGGGCGGGCTGCTTCTCCCTCTACCTCCCATTCCCCCTACTTTGCTTGCTTGCTCTCTTGCTCTCTCTTTTTCTGATAAATAAATAAAATCTTTTTTAAAAATTCCACATATAAGCAAAATCATATGGTATTTGCTTTTCTCTAACCAGCCTATTTTGCTTAGCATTATACTGTCTAGATCCACCCATGTTGGTGCAAATGGCAAGATTTCATTTTCTTTTATGACTGAATAATATTCCATCGTATGTGTACTTGTGTATATATATTCAGATATATAGATATATAGGTAGATATATATAACACTATATCTGTATATCTATATATATCTCACATATTTATTCATTCACCTATTGGTGGACAGTTGGGCTGCTTCCATAATTGGCTTTTGTAAATAATGTTGCAACACACATAGGGGTGCATACATCCTTCAAATTAGTGTTTTCATATTCTTTGGGTCAATACCCAATAGTGCCATTACTGGATCATAAGGTAGTTATGTTTTTAATTTTTTGAGGAACCTCTTTACTGTCTTACACAGTGGTACACTAGTTTACATTTTTATCAAAACTACACAGGTGTTCCTTTTTCTCCCATCCATTTCTCACATCCTTGCCAACACTTGTTGTTTCTTGAGTTTTTAATCTTGCCATTCTGATAGGGGTGAGGTGTTATTTAATTTGTATTTCCCTGGTGATGAGTGATATTGAGCATCTCTTCAAGTGTCTGTTGCCTAGTGTATTTATTCAAACCACCTTTTTAGTATGCCTTGTGCTTGTGGTCATAAAAATATAAAATTCTACAGTCTTATCTTCCTTATCTGTTTATCTATTATCTTAGTCCCTTTGGGCTGCTATAACAAAAGTACCATAGACTGGGTGCCTATGAATGACAGAAATGTATTTCTCAGTGTTCTTGAAGGCTGGGAAGCCCAAGATCAAGGTGCTAACAGATTCCACGCTGGTCAGAGCTTCCTTCCTGGTTCATAGACTGCTATCTTTTAGCAGTAATCTCACCTGGCAGAAGGGCAGAGGGATCCCTCAAGGTCTTTTTTATAAAGGTACTAACTCCATTCATGAGGATTCTATATGTATGCCCTAATCAACTGCTAAAGGCCTACCTTCAGATCCCATCACAGTGGGCATTAGGACTTAACAGACGAATTTGGGGAGGACACAAACATTCAGTCTATGTACCCATAATGTTTTTGTCATGTGTATACTTTTCATATCAATGTAGTGACTTAGTACATTCTATTTCTCTTAACAACCTTGATAAAATAAATCATTTTCCTGATCACTGTTCAATTATGCATTACACTGTGTTCTTTAATTGCATTATTCAACATAATCCTAGTTAAAAACTTATGACCTAAGGATTTTGATATTTCTGTTACATATGAACAATTGAGGCATTCCCAACAGTCTCATCAAATGGTATACATCAAATCCTATTTGCTGAATAAATTAATAATAAAAAAATTCAAATATTTATATTTGGATGTAGCAAAATCAAACTGTTTCAAATACTTAATATAATCATGTAATAAAAATATGAGAGTACCTCATGATTGGTTTATGAAAGCTTTTTAGAGTGAAAGAGTTTCTTTCACTATAGATTCCTCATAGATGTTATTTCAGTATCAGAATACAGCCATGATGATATTTTCTAACTTCAACATATCTTTAAGAACATTCATCAGTCAATCTCTAGTAAAAAGTCCTATTATTCTTGGAATGGTGTGCATTATCTGCATTTACTATCTTCTGTATCCATATTTGTTAAATCACACCCAACTACCATCTTCCTTCCTCTTTATAAAAATAAAAGGCATCTTTTTTTAAATTCACAAATGACATATCAGATAAAGGGCTACTATGCAAAATATATAAAGACTTATCAAACTCAACACCCAAAGAACAAATAGTTCAATCAAAAAATGGGCAGAAGGGACGCCTAGCTGGGTCAATTGGTTGGACGACTGCCTTCAGCTCAGGTCATGATCCCGGAGTCCCGGGATCGAGTCCCGCATCGGGCTCCCAGCTCCAAGGGAAGTCTGCTTCTCCCTCTGACCTTCTCCTCGCTCATGCTCTCTCTCACTGTCTCTCTCTCAAATAAATAAATAAAATCTTCAAAAAAAAGAAAAAAGAAATGGGCAGAAGACATGAACAGACATTTCTGCAAAGAAGACTTCCAGATGCCCAAAAGGCACATGAAAATGTACTCAATATCACTCAGCATCAGAGAAACACAAATCAAAACCACAATGAGATACCACCTCACACCAATCAGAATGGCTAAAATTAACAAGTCAGGAAATGACAGATGTTGGCAAGGATGTGGAGAAAGGGGAACCCTTCCACACTGTTAGTGGGAATGCAAGCTGGTGCAGCCACTCTGGAAAACAGCATGGAGGTTCCTCAAAAAGTTGAAAATAGAGCTACCCTACAACCCAACAATCACACTACTGGGTATTTACCCTAAAGATACAAATGTAGTGATCCAAAGGGGCACGTGCATCTGAATGTTTATAGCAGCAATGTCCCCAATAGCCAAACTATGGAAAGAACCTAGATGTCCATCAACAGATGAATGGATAAAGAAGTGATACACACACACACACATACACACACACACACACAATGGAATACTATGCAGCTATCAAAAGGAATGAAATCTTGTCATTTGCAACGACTTGAATGGAACTAGAGGGTATTATGCTGAGCGAAATAAGTCAATCAGAAAAGACAATTATCATATGATCTCCCTGATATGAGGAATTTGAGAGGCAAATTGGGGGTTTGGGGGATAGGGAAAGAAAAAATGAAACAAGATGGGATCAGGAGGGAGACAAACCATAAGAGGCTCTTAATCTCACAAACTGAGGGTTGCCACTGGGAGAGGGGTTTGGAGAGGGTGGTTGGGTTATGGACATTGGGGAGGGTATGTGAAATGGTGAATGCTGTGAAATGTGTAAGCCTGACGATTCACAGACCTGTACCCCTGGGGCAAATAATACACTAAATAATTAATAAAAATAAAAATAATAAAAATAAAAGGCATCCTTTCTACTCCAGGTTCTTCCTATTTCTGGATGACTCAGTTTCTGTGTGAAAATCTTGTCAATGCCTTGACTTCTCCATTTATAACTTCTTCATCTCTGGGAAAAGTTTTTATTTTTCTTCCACTTCCACTACATGCATCCATGACCATACCTTAAACATTACCATCACCCACTGAACTGTTTCATTTGGTCAAACCATCTTAATTCTCCAATTATTTTATCTCAGTAAGTTACACCTTTTCTTTACATAATTAAGGCTTTCCATCTCATTATTTCTCTACATTGTCCTCCCTACCCTTTACTTTCCTTTCTCATCTAACTTTGTGGACATTTTTCTCAAATCCATATTTGCCAGCATCCAAAATTCCATTGTGTATTCTAAATTTAAGGAGACTAATTAGGAGTTTATTACAGCAATCTAACAGTAATTGAGGATAAAAATTTTTTAAAGATAAAATTTTATAAATTCAATGACTATTTGAATAAATGTTATGAATGACAACATTGTATCAAAAAACTAAAATTCACAGTGATCTTCATTTTCCCTTCCTTATGTTCCCATGCTCTAATCATGTAGAATTTTCGTTTTCATCCATATGTTATCCCTGCCTCCCCCATTCAACCATCCAACTTGACATAGCTAAATTCTTATTCATATTTTAAGTTTCAGATTTTAGATAATGACATTTTCCTGACCTTGAAAAATAAATAACATGCTCTTGAATATGCTGCACTGAACCTTGTAGTCTCCTATCACAATAATGATAAGGCTCTTTTGTAAACTTTTTTTCCCTCCACAGAATTGCAAATTTCCTAAAGGCAAAAATTTTGCTTAACTTTGTCTATTTGTTGGTCTCTTGGATAATAGTACCGTATCTAGCACAGAGAAATCATACAATAAAATTTTATTAAGTGAATAAATAAGTAGATTAATTGATTCATCAGCATTAGCTCAGTATTAGATTAATAAATAAAAAGCCAACAGAACCCCTTTGATAAGAGAAATTTAAGATTTTAAGAGTAAGAAATCTGCTTTGAAAGCCTTACTTAATGGTTTAAAAAAAAAAAAAAGTTTGAGATCCATCCTTCAAAGATTCAATTTCCACTAGTTTTCCTGGCTGGTCTGGTTGAACATATGGCAAACCCCATGATACCACATTCAAATACTGAAACTCCCCCTAGTGGGCTTGGTGAAGCACCCCCGTACTTAGCCATCTCCCACCTGTGTCTTTTGGGTTCCTTCCGGATATCTGAAAGCTGCAGTCCTTCTATTCGTGTACGGAATGAATTATATGCAAAAGGCTTGTGAGTCTTTTGAGTTTAAAGTTTGTAACTTAATGAGATATTTTAGCCACATGAAATATCTAAAATGCACTTACACTGATCATTTGGTGTCATATGTCCACAAAATTTAAACACCTTGCACACATTTTACTTTATTCTATCTAATTCATTACATAAATGGACAGAGTTCCTAAGGATATAAAATTCTTCTAGAGTAAGCACTTTTGTTTGTTCTGATTTAATGGCACAAAATCTAAACTACAGTATCTTTTTATTGTTATGGTAAGTTTCATTTTTATTTAGTTAGTGAAAATGAATTTTTCTTTTTAATACACCTTGATTTATACTCTGAAATAAAGTGTCCTAATCTGACTAGCAACAAATGTCTGCTTGTTTGTTTCTAATACTGTCTAAGGTGGTTAGGATTATAGAGCAGCAAATGTTTGTTTACAGTGAGAAGACTGATTTGGAAACATAAACAGTAGAATGTAAATCAATCATGCATTCAATTGTATATAACTCATAGTGTTCATGGGGACAAAAATATAAATGCTGACTTCTATGTAAAGCAAATGCAATTATTATAAATTGTATAAAAAGATGAATTTATTTCTTATAAGATATAAGCAGTGTATACATTTGAGATGAACTTGATCAGCAGCAGAAAAATCATTAAACAAGCAAAGTCAAATATCATAGAAAGAATAGTGGCCAAGAGTCCACCATCTGTGATATAATGTAAGTCCTGCATATTCACTATTTTAGATCAGGTTCTTCCAGAACTGCCCTTGAAATGAAGATCTGCCTCAGTTTTCTAACAATGCGCATTAACAGAGAACACAGACAGAGGAGCCAAATGATGAGTAATGATGAGTTCCCAGTAGAAACCAGAAAAGGGAGTCGGGGAAGCAGGACAGGAAAGCAAGAGCTGGGTGAGGGTGGAAGAGTAAGGTTTTAGCCTTAGGTGCAAAATGCAAGGGTATGCCACGAAACGCACTAATCAAGATCAATGATATTAAACTGATAAGAAAAGATACTACAGCTTCTCAAAGCAAAGGAAACAATCAAACAACCCTAAAAGGCAACCTATGGAACCAGAAGAGGATATTTGCATGTGACATACCTGATAAAGGGTTAGTACCTAAAATCTGTAAAGCAATCTTTAGCAAAAACTCAACACCCCAAAAAACAAATAATCCAGTTAAGAAATGGGAAGAAGAAATGAATAGACCAGAGAAAACTTACAAATGGTTAACAGATGCATGAAAAGATGCTCAACATGATTCGTCATCAGGGAAATACAAATCAAAACTACAATAAGATGTCACTTCTCCACCTATTAGAATGGCTGAAACTAACAACACAGGAAACAACAGATGTTGGTGAGGAGGTGGAGAAGGGGGAACCCTCATACAGTGTTGGTGGGAATGCAAACTGGTGCAGCCACTCTGGAAAACAATATGGAGGTTCCTCAAAAAGTTAAGAATACAACTACCTTATGATCCAGCAGTTGCAGTCCTAGGTATTTACCCAAAGTATACAAAAGTACTGATTCGAAGGGGCACATGCACCCCGATGTTTATAACAGCATTATCAGCAATAGCCAAATTATGGAAAGAGTGCAAGCATCCATTGACTGATGAATGGAGAAAGATGAAGTGGTATTTATATATAATGGAATACTATTCCGCCATCAAAAAGAAAGAAATCTTGCATTTTCAATGACATGGTTGGACCTAGAGTGTATTATGCTAAGCAAAATAATTCTGTCAGAGAAATACAAATACCATATGATTTCACTCATATGTGCAATTTAAGAAACAAAATAGATGAACATAAGGAGAGAGAAAGAAGAAAGAGAGAGAGAGGCAAACCATGAGACTCTTAACTATAGGAAAACAAAGTGAGGATTGACAGAGGGGAGATAAGGCAGGGTATGGGCTAAATGGGTGATAGGTATTAAGGAGGGCATGTGTTGTGATGAGCACTGGATATTATGCATAAGTGATGAACCACTCGTTTAGTAGCTCCTGAAATCAATACTATATTATATGTCAACTAACTAGAATTTAAATAAAAACTTAAAAAAAAAAAAAAAAACAACACCTGGCTGGCTCAAAATTCTGAGACCAAGAGTGTACAACTCTTGGTCTCAGAATTTTGAGATCGAGTCCCACAGTGGGTGTGGAGATTACTTAAAAATAAAATCTTGTAAAAAAATCAATTATACTCTAACGCCAGATTATACATACATCAAAATTAGTACCAAAAAAAAAAAAAGGCATGATGAACAAAATGTCAATTTTTCAATGAAGGTAGCGTGCTGTGTTGTTCTCTGTTTTATGACCCTGTTCTTCTTCTTCTTCTTTTTTTTTTTTTAATTTGAGAGAGAGAGAGCATGAGAGAGAGCATGAGAGGAGAGAGGTCAGTGGGAGAAGCAGACTCCCTGCTGAGCAGGGAGCCCGATGTGGGACTCGATCCCGGGACTCCAGAATCATGACTTGAGCTGAAGGCAGTTGCCCAACCAACTGAGCCACCCAGGCACCCCTTATGACCCTGTTCTATTGTGCAATAAGAATAGCCATTTCCATCAGCCCGGGGTTCCCAGCCCTCCTGCCCAATAACCATGTTGACAGCTGGGAATTTTATGCAAAGAGATGGAATAACACAGGACTTTATCTATTGTCATTTCTTAACTGTAAAGCTTATATTAACTTCTACTTGGTTTAAGAAATAGGAGAGTATTTTGATAAGTTTACATATGGGTATACAGTTTTCCTTTTACCGCAGGCCTCAAGATGGGTCAGCATAGTACTACAAGGAAAAAAAAGAAGCTAGAGAGTGTGGATTTTAGGTAAACTCTCAGTCTCAGCCTAATCTCTTGAAGGAAAAACTGAAATATAAATTGCACATTAAAGTCTGTCCATCTTGAGATAAAAGGGCTGAGATTGTATCTCCCACACCAGCAAAGCACTGGCAATGGGCCAGCTCCAGAGGAGTGGGACAAAGATTCCCAAGCACTTCAGGTTTTCCGTACAGATACCCAAAGACAATCCTCTCCAGAAGGATGCAGGTGCAAGCCTTAACAGCAAAAAACACCCAGACACTGTGGGGGCAAAAAAAAAAAAAAAAAGGAAAGAAAAAGAAGAATCTAGCTGCGGCAATAATTAAAATTTTTTAGGTGCCCACTAAACCTGTCTTGTGACCATCAGCAAGACACTTAAACTCCCTACAGGTAATTCCTATCTTGATCACCTCAGAGGTTTGGTATAAATAACAAACTAAGGAAGTAGATTAACTCACCATTCTGATTCAGTTATTTAAAAATGTGGGTTAATAAAGGACAGATTTAGGAGCCAGCACATGAGCCTAAAAGTATTCTGAGTTATTAAACAATATTACATATCACACACAGTGAAACACACACAATATTAATAACAGTGACTCTCATTTTCTGAGATCCTAGTTCTTATTACATTGAATCAATATTACATAATTTAGTTGTATGGTTTCCAAGCTCTTGCATAATAAGAATAAACAAATAAGAAGAGGAAAAATAGATCATTCCAGATAGATCTGCAGAGAAACAGACAGCTTGTATGGACATAAATGCAATGTGACCATCTGCTAGAAAAGTGTGAATTGCAAAAATGATAAAAATCATATAAATGACCCCAAGTATCAAGTCAATTTGTAGTCACTTAGTATAGATATGCATATGCAAACACGTGTATATTCATCATCTGCTTTATTTCAAAAAACATATTTCATTAAACTTGCAAGAAATTATTTAAAATGACATAGAATATACTAAAGAAAGAAGAATAACAGAATTGTCCAGCCAGGGGGATATCAGGAATGTGGTTTGTACAGTAGTCAGAACTGAGTGATTTTTCTAGTCATGTCTTCCTGCACTGTGCCACTGTGCTATCAGACCACCTGGCCACCTCCCCCATTACCAGATCTAGCTGAGTACAAGCTTCTGGGACCTGAACTGAGAGATGCGCACGATATTCATTCCAATAGAGGGTGACGTTTTATTGTGGCAAAAAGCAATAGAAGCTATGGGTTGTGTTTGTGATAGTTTGCTTTGATAGTGATTATGAGACTGCTTTAGATAATGGAGCAGACACTGAACAAAATACTGTATATCTATAGGAAAAAAAAATCCTGCTTTATGGGGACCCAGGGTTTTGTTTTATTTTGTTTTCTTTTCATCTATTCAAGACCTCTCAGGGTTATTTAACTTAAGGAAAGGTTAAACTGCAAGTGGATAGAGTCTTAATCAAACCTCCCCGTTTAAACATCACGCAACTTGTTTTTTTGCCATTTTGATCTGGTAGGCATTACGGGACTGTTACTATTTTGGAGAGATAAGCAATAGAAATCAATTCCAGCTATCAGATGCAAAATGGGAATTCATTTTAGAGATTTAGAGATCCTGGGGTCACTCACAAAATTAAAAAAAAAGAAGAAGAAAAACAGCTGACATCCACACAAAAAGTGAGGAGACAGGGCAATCTGGAAGATCCACACAGTAGGAAGTAATTCATGTTATTTGGTTTCCATGACTATGATAAATCATTTTTTACCTAATCATCCTTCCCATGTATGGCTAGGGATCTTCAGAAACCTTGACAGACAGCTCTATAAAGACCGGAGAGAAGGAGAATGAGGTAAGAACTAGAAAGGAAACCAAAGTGTGATAACCAGAGAGAAAAGGAAGTTGAGATGATGTTGTACAAACCTGAAACAAAAGTAAAAAGAAACAAACAAGCAAAAATGTTTCAAATAAGTCTCTCAAAGTCTCATATGCATGTTGGTGAGACAGCAGTCATATGCCGTCCAGAGCAGAGGAATTTCTGAACAATGTCCAATAACATCATGTCAGAACCAGGGGTAAGATCAGAGTGAAAGGTAAGCAACTCAGAATCTATTATGAGAGCTCAGCAGCAATTCGAATTCAATCTTCTTGTCAACGATAGCATAAGAGTCACATCAGGGATCTACATCACACCATATAGAAACTGATGTTAATACATACTGTTTGAGTCATCAAAATACTTTTTTAAGTACAGGAGTATGTGCGGCCTATTAGAGTGATTTCTATTCAAAATAATTATTTTGGATATTACTTAAATAATTATGTCCTCCTATATTTGGAAAATTTTGTGATCCAAGGAAAGTTTTTGCCCAGAGTTACAAATACCGGAAACAAATCATTATATTACTGGCACAGTATGTGTACCATATGGAAAAATTGCTATGTCAAAACTGCATAGATGATCTATAAAAATATTGGGGATTGATAGCATTATCCTGCTACACAACATTTAAATTCAATGTTTAGAAGTCAATGTACCTCTAGTAGCCTATATTTATTAATTTTCTAATAAGTTCATACAGTAAAATATTTAAAACTGATGCAAATGCCAATAGCTTTTGTTGCATACTAAAATTAAAAACCTGTTTCCTCCGCAAAGGAAAAAGGAAATAAAAGTTTGCAGGTGTATCAAACATTCCACGGTGCTATGTCTAATGAAGACTGTCAATTTCAGGACACTTCTATATACTAACTATATAAGTATAGGCAAATAATTGATGCAACACTGTTTATTTGAGCAGCAGCTTAATTTACTTACCAACAAGTTAGCAGCATGTACTTCCCTCCTGCCCCTTCCTGCCCTAGCTCTCCTAGGGTCTCTCTGTATATTAGCTGATTAGTGTGATTTCCTTGACAGCATGTCAAGGATTCAATTATTAATTTGAATTGAGGACAAAACTATGTGTGTGTGTGTGTGTGTGTGTATACATATACATGAACGACACAGTTCAATTAATTAAAATAGCTTGTACGTTTTTCCTGTATTTTTTTTTAAGATTTATTTATTTATTTGACAGAAGTAGGCAGAGAGGCAGGCAGAGAGAGAGAGGAGGAAGCAGGCTCCCCACTGAGCAGAGAGCCTGATGCGGGGCTCGATCCCAAGACCCTGGGATCATGACCTGAGCCGAAGGCAGAGGCTTTAACCCACTGAGCCACCCAGGTGCCCCTTCCTGTATTATTTTTTACTACTTGTTTTCCCATTCATTAAGTGGCTCGTGGCACCCAAAAGCTTGTTTGGGTAGACCTGAGGACAGAGTTCCTATTCTCTTTCCTGGGAAAACACAAGCATGTGAAATCCTCATCTAACTGCTGCTGTAAAGCGGTACATTAAAAATGCAGGGGCTTTGTTCCCATCCCTTTTGATTCAGTAAGTCATTAGGTCATTTTGATGGACACCAAAATTTTAAGAAATCATCTATTCATGGCACAGAAAAATCCAATTGCTACTTCCAGGGAGGAAACCTTTCAACATCATCAGAATTTGACTAACTCAAATCATATCTGCCAGAAAAATGATCTGTGATACTGTCATAACATCTCTCTCTAGTATTTTGCAGAATGACCAGCAAGCACCTCAAAACACCATAAATAGGAAGGTTTTCAACATGACTTCCACAATACCAGAAAACTTGCTGTATTTCTGCATTTTTTTCCTCCCTGCATGCATGTTCTATCTTCTTAAATACCCTGAAAAGACACTTGTACAATTTATTACCCTGACCAAGCCTCCCCATATTTTCATTCTGCACTTAAGCAGGATGCCTTAAGCATAATATATCTTATCCATGCCAGATCAAACAAATGTCAGGCTAAAGGAAAAGCCAACTACTTGCCTCTGTGCAGAGTTGCAAGAGAACCAATCAGCATGTAATCTGTCAATACTAAACTAAATTTAGAACTAAGCAGCCCAACCAGTGGCCTTGGCTGCTCTTATTCCCATTGATTCAAGGTGTTTAAGATCTTTAATCGATTAGGAACAAATTACTTGAGAATAATTTCAAGAAGAAATTTTCCAAAAAGTATTTCAATATGTGTTCATGAGTATACTATCAAATAAAAATAACTTTCTTGCTCCCATTTACAAGGAGACTTCTACTCACCTACTGAGAATTTAGTTATTTCCTGCCAATTTCACTACAGATCTTGTTGTTCAGTCATTTGCTCATCAATTAAATAATTCGTCAATGATCTAATATTGCAGGGCACTGGACTGGTATTTGAAGTTTGGGAGAAAAAAGGAAAGACACTGTCCATTAGGGCCACAAACATTAGTACAAAGACTAAGCAGGTAAAGATGGCAATATATTATGATAAATGTTCCAACAGTATTGTGTTCAAATTCCTATGAGGACATAGAAGAAGGTCATTTTGCTCAAACCAAGGAAAATAAGAAAGGAATTCTGCAAAACAGAAAAAAAAAATCATCTGAAGTTTGGTTTGAAGCCTATTCTGGAGTTTTTCAGGCAAGGTGAGAACAGAAGTGAGAGAGCAAATGTCAGGAAAGGGGAGCAGCTGTAACTGGTAGAAGTGCACAGATTTTTCAAATATATTTTGAAGGAAATATATAGACATTGGGGAACCTTAAGTAGGAGAGTTTAATGATCAGAATTGTATTTCAGAAAGATTATTCTAAGTCCTCAGTGCAGAGTGAATTGGATGGAACTGAGGGTATGGAGGGCTGAGGGCATGCATTAAGTCCGTGAAGAGAGTCGCAGGAAGACACTGATTGAGAGATGTTAAGAAAAGAGAAAAAAGGTGAGAGAAATGGAGAAATCAGGCATAACTTCTAGGTCTCTGCTTTTTCTGGGGCTAGGAAACTATGATTCGAATATCTAGACTTCAGTCAAAAAAATAAGTAAGAAAAGACAAGAAAACAATAAAATATGGAGAAATAATTGATATATTATTATCATTATAACACATTTCATGTGACTACTTAAAACTGATCTTGGTTTTACTTTGAAAACAAGTCTGGTCATCAGTAAAGCTAGGTAGATATTTAATAATACTGATGAAGCAGAGTCTACCATGGTTTACTAAACTCAGAACCAGCGATGCATCCATTAAACAATATTAAGACCCCAAAAGGTCTTCCTCATTCTCCATAAATGAATTATGAATAAAACAAAACCAAAAGCTGTTTAAGAGATAACAAGAATTAAAGAATTTGCAGCAGATGGTACCAGCTGTGCACATTTAATTCCAGCTCAAACAATCTGCCAAACAGTTAGACAGAACTGCTTTTGCATAGGAAATTGGAGTGTCTCGGAGCCAACAAAGAAATAGGGGAGTAGTCTTTCTGGCATTAGTTTCAAACCTTTTATTATAATTAATGTTAGTGGACAAAGCTTCTTTCTTTGTACCATGTGCATTTCCTCTCTTTCTCTCTCTGGCACATATACACATACACACATACACACATACACGCACCAATGTTTCCATCAATTAAACAGTAAGTTAAACCCAGATCGTTGTCTAAATATTATATACCAGGCATTTGGCAAATATATATTAAGTGTATAGTAGAGAAAGGGTTTATTGTAGACATTTTAAAGGTACATTTTAAATCCTAGCATGTTTCAATGTATTTGTAAAGACATTTACTGTAAATAACAAAGCAAAAGGAAAAGAAAGCAGTAATAAATGTCACAAGATAATCTATAGACTTAAAAAAAAAACAGAGAGAGAGAGAGAGAGAGAAATGCTGAAAGTCCATTGAAATGGACAAATGCCTGGAGATAATTAGACCTGAACTGGGCATTGCTGGAATTTGGATAGGCTAATAACAGATAAGCAAGTATTAAAGGCCAAGAGAGCAACATTGTAGATACAAACAGATTTTCCGGGTGCATTGATCAGAATGGATTCAGTAGATTGAGAAACTATCCATGGGTGGGTTTTTCTGTGAGATTAAAAACCATCAATTTACCCTGCAGATAATAATGGAGAGCCATGAAGGAGGTTTGAGAGGGTAAAAGCCATGATGAAATGATTATACTCAGTTCCTGACAGAATAGAGCAGAAGCTACAAGCCCGAAGACAGGGTAAATGGGAGGTCCCTGTAACAAGGCATGCATGAACTAACTACCACCCAGCTCAGATGATGGCTGTAGATAAATGGATAGGATCACAGCAGAGACTAATATATAGGGCACATTTTTCAGATACTAGTATTTGACTCCACCACAAAGTAAGAAAGAAAGAGATGTAAAAATGAGTTTTTGACTCTGAGTAGTTGGGATGAAAAAGGCAATGATTACAGAGAAGTTCAATCTGAAGAAGCAAATTTGGGAAGGGAGAAGTATGTGGAAGAGGATAAGCACAATGTTGAGTCTGAGATGTTAAGAGAAGAAAATGGACATGGCTAGGGCTCAAGCTGGGGCTTGAGAGCTCTAGATCAGACACAGATTTATAAAAAACTCATTCTAAAGCAGGTGATAGCCATAAGACTACATAAAGATTTTGAAATAAAGGAGTATTAATGAAATCTTTTAGAGGTCTCAAAATTTTCCAGTGTGAAATGCTCCCATTTAGGATGGAGATAGGAAGAAGAGCCCATGGGGAGATGGAAGGAGGAAGAGAGATAACAGTTATCAGAGATCGAATTGAAATTCAGGAATCATGTTCAGAAGACAGATGTTATTGGGAGTTTCATTTACTACGTGTATTAGTTTCTTAGCCCTGCCATAACAAATTACTGGAAACTTGTCTTAAAACAGTAGAAATTTATGCTTCCACAGTTTGAAATCAAGATGTCAGCAGGATGGATTCCTTCTGGAGGCTCTAGCTCTAGGGAGAGTTCATTCCATGCTTCTCTCCTAATTTCTGGTGATTGCCAGCACTCTAGCATTCCTTGGCTTGTACATACATCATATGAGTTTCCTTTTTCATATTGACTTCTCTGTGTCCTTGGGCTTCAAGTCTCTCTCTTTCTTTTTTAAGGACATTTGCCATGGATTAAGGGTCCACCTTAAATCTAGGATAATCTCATCTCAAGATCCTTATCTTAGCCACTTCTGCAAAGTCTTTACTGTTTTTAAAAATAGAAACTGAGGGTTTGGGAAGGGAGGATGGTGGGAGGTTGGGTGAGCCTGGTGGTGGGTATTATGGAGGGCATGTATTGCACACAGCACTGGGTGTGGTGCATAAACAATGAATTCTGGAACACTGAAAAGAAATTAAAAAAAAATAATAATAAAGTTACTTTCACAGGTTCCAGGGGTTAGGACTTGGAAATATCTAGGGGCAGGGGAGTTAACTATTCCACACATTAAATGAAAATGTTTAGAGCGATAAGTTAAAGGTAACTTCTTATATTATCACACCTCTTGAGAGAGTTGACAAAAACTCTGAGGTAAACAGTTATTCCCATTTTATAGATGGAAAAATTAAAGCTCCTTCTATTATTAAAAAGTTGTAGCATTCTTACCTAAAAGCATCTTTAATCCCAGTTTGTTTATTTTAATGGCCTTACTGCAAGTTGTTCCAGACTTAGTAAAGCATTTACTTAATTGTTTTTCCTTTGGAAGGAAAGAATTTATGTTCATTCATCATATTCTTTCTTCCCACCTTCTACTAATTACTGAAAGTGCAAGATTTCTTACCAGAAATAGACTTATTTAGTGTTATTGCTGTTGTTCGTTTTTTTGTTCTTTTGTCATTATTGTTGTTTACTTTGACTGTGTTTTAATTGTCTGTGTTTTAATTTAGGAAAGGGCAAAGCTAATTGGGAAAAATAAGGATCAATGCTCTTTTCCTGTCAGAAGAACACCCTAAAAAATTAAATGGACAAACTGACGATCACATGACAATTGTTAGATAGCTTAACCTCCTAAGAGATGCTGCTGCTATTGTATTCAAATAGAAGTTTTAGGACATGCCAAAGATTCAGGGTTTACGCAAGCCTACTCCAGACATGTGAAATCTCCCAAAATTCAAATTGGTATTCATAGATTGGATATGATATGAATTCTCTGTGCATTTGCAAATATAACATTTCTTCATAGTGTTACTGTAAGTAACCACAGACAAAAATATTCTAGATCCAACCACAGATTTATATTATATGTGAATAATATACATTATATATTAATTGATATTAATTTTATATATATTTTGTTTATTATATGTTTATTATATCCATTACATAATTTAATAATTGTTGAACCTTATGTACTATATTTTTAATAAATGTCTGATGATCTCAATCAACTTAAAAGGTTAAATTGATTCATTTTATAAACCACTGCATACAAAATAACAAAACAAATTGATTTGCTTATTCAATGAAACAATCTATTGATTAAGTTGTTTAAAAATGTGCCACTGGAGGTTTATTTGAACTGACCAATCATTACGATCTGCTAAAGGAAAAAAATATGTAGGAAATATTGGCAAGAGCTCTTATTGTCTTCCCATTCCCACTTGTCCCTGCTAATTTCATTCACCTTTCTGGCCTCATCTGTCTTTTCTAAAAACATCAGGTAACCTAACTAAGTAAATCTTAAATATACTTATAGTTTTTCTAGCTTTTAATATTTCTGGAAAACAATAGCTCCGCCAAGATTTTTCCTGTCAAATATCCCCAGATGATTCTTGAATGGCTCAAATGTATCTGCCTTACTTGAGGTTTTCTCCAATTCTCCCAACCATAAATAATTTCCCACTATCTTGGCATTTTACACACCTCTCTTAACAAGGCTATACTACATTGATATTCACTGGTGCTACTTGAGAATATATTCTAGCCCTTCTGTTACATTGTAAGCTCCTTGTATCATAATATGTAATTCTTGTTTTCTGTGTCCTTGCAATAGGAACTCAAAATGATTTCTTAAGTAAATGACTGAACACACAGATGAAAATGATACTTGCTACACAAAAGCGAAGATGAAATTGATCCCTGTCCAGATGGGACAGATATTTGTACTTACAATCCAAATTGGATTATGTGTAGCCAAACCAAAATTAGCTGCATTGATTTTCTTTCCTTTGGTGGCCAAGATGATCTTTTTAAGTCAAGGTCACAGTTATCTTCCTCTGAAGAAGGGATGCTTATATTGCTTGGCTTCCTGCACTCTTATTCTGGGAAATATTTCAACATTTGTTAATTTTAGATAAATTTGAAAAACCAATGAAATAACAGTATTGTTAGTGATCACTTGGGAAGTTTAAGCTTTGGATCAGAATATGTAGTCATGAATTTTCATACTCTTTTTTTTTTTTTAAGTACGATCCATACCCAAATTGGGGCTTCAACTCAGGACCCTGAGATTAAGAGTTAGATGCTCTACCAACTGAGCCAGCCAGGCACCAGAAATATTCATACTCTTATGGTACAGATACAAGCACATGTATACATATATATAGATTACAGACTTCAAATTTGTGAAACACTCAGCAATATTATTATGAATGGTTCCTCTAATTTAAAATATCAATATTTTGGGCACCTGGGTGGCTCAGTGGGTTAAAGCCTCTGCCTTCGGCTCAGATCATGATCCCTGGGTCCTGGGATCGAGCCCCGCATCGGGCTCTCTGCTCAGCAAGGAGCCTGCTTCCCTTCCTCTCTCTCTGCCTGCCTCTCTGCCTACTTGTGATCTCTGTCTGTCAAATAAATAAATAAAATCTAAATATATATATATATATATATGTCAATATTTAGAAGAAAATAACCTCATAATTATATTTACAAAAAGTTAATGAATTCTGCTTTATCACCAGAAAAATCACTTTACTATCTTGTGAAAGGGAATTCCAGGCACAGGTGACATGTACTTGCCTTCTATCTGTGGGCTGTATTTTTGCTTAGCTAGGGCTTCTAGGATTATGACTAAATATAACTTAAAAACAAATAATGCAGAATGTCTGGGAGGCTCAGTCAGTTAAGCTACTGACTCTTGATTTATGGCATGGATGGTGGTCTCAGGGTCATGGATTCAATCCCTGAGACATTCTGAGAACCCCCTCCAACCTGGGCATGGAGCCTGCTTGAGATTCTCAATCCTTCTTCCTCTCCCCCTCCTTCCTCACTCCCTTTCTCTCTAAATACAGAAATAAATAAAATAAAAATAAAAACAAATACTGCACCTTTCCAGAATTAACTTTCAGTTGTAAAACTCTTTACTGCTAGTTTAGATTTCTCAGCAAAATTCCGTAATACAGATGCTTAAGTAGACAAATGAAGCAAAATATGAAGAAGGTCTCATACATGCTACCTACTCTATAATAGACTAAAAAGTTACAAAATAAAATGTAATAGTGGTTTTACTGTACTTTGAATATTTGAAAATATGTATTTACCTCAAGAAATTATGATGAATTTTGAAGATTAACAGAAAATATGTGGATGATAATAAAGTAGAATACTAAATTTCTGAGAGATAATAATGAGGTTATTGGCAGATAACTTCAGGGTATGAAATCAAATATGCCTTGCATTATGATAGCAATTGTATAGATTTTATATTTTTTGAATTATACACTTTTGATTTATGTTCTCTAAATATTTATATATTCTCAAATGCATTGAGGCTGATATCATGTAACTATTAGAGTTAAAGAAATGATGATAAAAGAGATCTGCTACAATGGGAATTGAGATTTATTCAAATCATGTCAGCAAAACAACTTTATTACTTGTGAAAAGAAGAGACCTGGGTTATCCTCATTGTTCAGCAAAGCCTCTTTCTGCTTAACTTTTAATTTCTCTTTCCTTATGCAGAAATAAGTTAAGTGATGAAAAGCCAAAGGTTAGCAAAGAGTGAAATATATCCCAAGACAAACAGAAAGATCTTTAAAGATTCTAAATTCTTTTTTCTTTTAGGATCACATATCCCCTAGCTATTCATCATGGTTTATTTCTTTCAGGAAAATTAGCTCATACAGCTTACATTTAACCATCTATATACCACATATTACATTGCTTTTAGTTGGTAAACACCAGTTAAGAAAATTTAAACGTTAATGTACTAAATTTATTACATATGTGACTCGTGTCAAATGTAATTTTTTATGGAGACAAAATATGGTTTATATGGATACACCAACAGATACTACCTTCTGTTTTAAGGGTTTTCCATTGTCTCATTTTTAAAAAATTATTATGTGACATAGAAAGTTCAGTCTCTTACCTTCTTAATACGGCTAGAGCTTACGAGACTGAAATACCTGTTAAGCTTCACTCTTAATAAAACCAAAAGAGGAGTCAGGACATAAGAGGAATGAATGCCTAGGAAGGCACACCTTGTATCCCTTCCATGAGGCTCATCTCCACCTCTCAGGAATACCTCCTGATTAACAGCACGATAGGTACTTTCATCTACCTGATAACTTATATTCTCAAATATGATTGTTTAAAGACAAGATAAGTTATCATGAACATCAGATCTCTTTCTTTTCTCCTCACCCAATTAGGGACTACTGCAAATCAAGGAAAGGTATAAACTTGAATTAGAATCCCCTCATTATCCTAGATTCGGCATTTAAATTCAAATGTTTTATTTCACAGGGGTTGGGGAGGTCAGATAGGATGAATCTAAGAATGGACATTTGTAGAAGAAATGAGAAAATGAGCTCCTTCTTTTCTCCTACTGTCCTGGTAATGCATTCATTCTACATAAAAAATGCAGACAAACAGGGAAAAACCTGCTTGAATATTTATAAATCATTAGCATTTTTATTTTACCCTAACTAGTTTTTTTCTCCCCACAGAACCACAATTTGAACTTGAGCCTTTTAATTAAAAGAAAAATGTATCTCTAAAATCAGAGGACATTCCACTCTAACAGGCAGGAATATAAACAATGATCCTCACGTAAGCCTGTGTATCTGTGACATGAATTTTAAAAAGAACACTTTCTAAATTCCTGACTTTTTCAAAGATATAGATATTTCTTTTCAAAATTGAAAGTAACTTCTTTCCAATTCTTTGTTGCTTTTCCTCCGTGTAAGTACGTACGTACGTGACTATGTTTTGGTCACTTTTATGTGATATTGCTGCTATGAGACTAAAATAGAACAAATACATATTGAGCACCTGGTTTAATATGACGTGATTTTTAAAAAATATTTTATTTATTTACTTGTCAGAGAGGGCGTGAGCACAAGCAGAGGGAGCAGCAGGTAGAGGAAGAAGCAGGCTCCCGCTGAGCAAGGAGCCCTATGTGGGACTCAAATCCCAGTACCCTGGGATCATGACCTGAGCCGAAGGCAGACGCCTAACCGACTGAGCCACCCAGCCGTCCCCATATGATGTGATTTTTTGAAAAGGTGTTTATTTTCTCCCTTTTAAGTAACAGCTAAACCTCGTTTTAAGATCGAACTTAATTTTATTCCACAAGTATTTGGGGGGAACTGAAAAAGAATGCGAATCTGGCACTTCCAGTTTGAAGAACCCATCTATTCTGATCGAACACTTCTTAAAAGCTGTCAAGGGTACTTAATCATTTTGATCGGCTTGATGATCCTTGCCAAGTCACTTCCTTCCTAATGTGTGTGTGAGAAGATCAATAGGCTGCAAGAAGTAAAAAATAATATGAAAGGGGGTTGGGGTAGTGGTAGTAATTAGCTGACAAGTATAAAATGAAAAAAAAAAGATTTTTTATGTGTACATATATATTTTAAAAACTGACCTCCTTAAAAGATTGATCACCTTTAAATTAATTTATAAATCTTTGCTTTTCTATAATTCGACAGGTAATTCATATACAATTTTTTTGGTATTATAATATTTTAAAATAAGCACCTTGGGTGCTAGCATAAGACAGTGTAAGTGGCCAAGCATATTGATTCAGAAATTGGACATGATAGGCTCATATTTCATCTTAGTTATATTATATCTGGCAAGGCAAGATAGTTAACTTTGTATATCAGTTTCTTCACCCATAAAATTTGTAGTACTTGTCTCATCAAGTTGCAATGTGATTGATTATGATATTCCACGTAAGCATTACACAATGTTGGGCATACAGTAAGCACTTAATGTTTGCTATTATATTAGCTCTTTTTTGTCTTCTTTTTCTAACAGTTTTAAGTGAATCTATGTATAACTGTGCTGCTTTTCTACAGATTAGGTGAGATAGATGATTTCTTCCTCCCAAATTCAGACACTGTATTTTTCCTTCTGGAGAAATTGAGGGATTTCTCATCCAGAATTTTGGCTGCTAATGTTATGTTTCTGGAATACCTTTGGAAATGTTCCTTTGGAGAGGAGGCTGGTTAGCATGAAAGACAAAAGTGTGATCCGGCACTAAATGTATTGGATTAAGTAACAGTGTTCCTGATGATGACTCTGAATAAACCACTTCATTTCCCCATGCCTTAACTATCCTTGTCATATAAAATATGATTTTCCATGTCTGGGAATCCAGAAAATGCGGGTAGAAAATGGTTCATGATTTGTGGTGAGCTATAAAAGCTAAAAGCTACAGTATTGTTCAATGTATTATGAGTTACCAGATAAATCTTTTAACAACTTCACATTGAAATGATAGACAGAATTCATTTAGGGAAACATAATAACTGAATTATTGGAGCAGCATGTTTGAAAATAAACATCGGGAATTGATATCTGAGTAGCAGTCATGATGGTCCCATAGTGAAAGTTTATTTTTGCACAATAATTCCCGTTAAAATACTTCTGACTTCTGAGAAATAAAAGTTTTCTGGTTTAAAGTCTTCCTGTCTGGATATATAGCCATGTGTTCAAATTTATTGCATACACCTAAGATTTTTGTTTTCTTTTAATAAAAAGCATATTCAGTTGAGGTGATTAACCTCTGCACACTTGGTAAGGAGGGTTTTGTCAAGTGTCTTAATTAAGTCAAAGGACCTGTTTGCATCTAACTGCTTGTTCAATCCAGCATAGGCAACAGCAGCAGCCACAGACCCTGACATCTTGACTAAAATCTATGCCAGGGCCACTACCAAGGTGCCTCATCAAGCTAATGACATTTTTCAGCGTTGATCTTCCCAATCATGGTCTAGTCCCAACCCTGCCACCCACTCCCCTTTGAAATCTGCATATTTGGACAATAAAAGAAAGCACTGGTGGGAAAGAACAATATTCTGCCACACTGCCCTTACTGTACCTCCCAGAATTTAATGAGGTCAATTGGGCGTCTACAGCTTCTGCCTCTTGCTAAGTAAGGCTCCTTACCCAGAAGAGAAATCCCTCTCTAGTATACACACGTCTGAACACATGCATACACATGCATATGTACTGCACAAACACATTTGGGAAAACACCCACTTATAAAAAAAAAAATCACACCTTCCCGCATCTTCCATAAACACACACTCTTACCCTTCACAACTGCACACACACACACACACACACACACACACACACATTCCTGGGACACTCACAGACACACACAAAATGCCACGTACCAGGAGAGCTTAGAATCCTTTCTATGCCGGCAGAATGAGCCCACTCAACACGCACCCCTATAGACACTCACAGTGTGCCCACTTTCCGGAGCAGAATTCCCTCCAGATGGAATAACCTTGCTCCCCCTGAGCAGCAGTTTTGAGTTAAGCCCAGGGACAAAAGCTGACCAGGGTGATCTTGGGGTGCATGGGATGGGAGTCATCATTTGTGGGCAATGTGGAGAGACGCAAACTCAAATTGACCAAGCCCTGCAGATAGATGCTAATCCCCCATAGCCTTCAGCAAGCAAATGGAGTCCGCAACCGTTGCAATTATCTATTCCGGAACCAGTGCTGCAGAACCACCCGACCCACCCGACCCCCCCGCCCCCAAACCATGCTCCTGAGGAGCAGATTTCAGAAAAGTCAGATTATCAGTCCGGTGCCGAGTCTAAGGAACCTGCGTTTTGTTAGATCTGGGCGAGGACCAGCCAAAAAAAGATTAAGAAATCGACACACAGGAGCAAAACGCGTTTGTCTCGGGACACAGCTCCCCGACGCCGTGGGATGAGGGAAAAAGGCTCCTTTATAGATGTGAAAAAGAAGCGAGTGACGGAGCGATGGCCAGTAGATGGCGCAAGAACTCTTCCCTTGTAGGTGTTAACCCTTGAGTGGTGCGTGTGGAGTCGCCGAGTCCAGATGTAGAGATACATACATTTTACGTTTTGAAAGAAACCTTCCATTTACATATCTGGGACTGATTCAGAATTAAGACAAATGAGTCTGCTCTAGATAACTACCACAGATAAAGTAGTTTAACTGCAGCACACAGTAGCCGAAAAGCGGCTGGGGAGGATGAAAGGGCGAACTATTTGGGGTGGTGGGGGGGGAAGACTGGCTCCCTCTTCACCTCACCCCCGCCCTGGTCACGGATAAAAATCGGTTTACCGAATCATGGAAACTTGATTACCGGTTTCCGCGTAGGCATTTGAATATGTAAATGCATGGGTGCCAATAAATTCTTCTCTGTGATCTTTTCCGATTAAGTCACAGGATAATAAACGCGAGACGCCTGCCTGAAATATACGGCAACTACAGTAGTAACACATGTCCCGTTATAAGGACGTGGGCATCGATGGAGCCCGATTCGTTACCAGCCCGGTTTCCCCAAAAGCAACACAGATCCTCCGATTAAAATATTCCTCCAACGTGTTTCTGTATTCACAAACGGCATCGCAAAGCTCACTAACATAATATTTCTCTGGCTGCTTTTACAGGCGGAATTGATCTATAGGGGTGGGGGGGGAAATAAACCAAGCCCCTAAATTTCAAATATTGTGGGGAGTTTGTCAGGGAGCGGAGCTGGGCTTCAAGGAGCTCACTAGTGGTTTCTGGTGGTTGCTATAACGAGCTAGAATTGAGGTAGATTTGGGTGGAGGGGGGGGGAAGGCACAGGAAAAGACAGAATCCAGAGTAGCAGAGACTTTGTGCCCCCGTTGGAGAGATGGTTGAGTCCTCGTCAAGGTTGCTGTGGTATCCCAGAAACACCATTCACTCCGAGCTGTGACCGCGCACCAACAACAGCAACAACTCCACTGCGCCGGGCTGGGGAGCAGGAATTAGAAGCTCGCGAATAATATGAAAGGGATCCGCAAAGGGGAAAGCCGAGCAAAGGAATCCAAATCCCGGGAGCCTGGCACGAGAAGATGCGCTAAATGTGGCCGCCTAGACTTCATCCTGATGAAGAAAATGGGGATTAAAAGTGGATTTACGTTTTGGAATCTCGTCTTTTTATTGACGGTGTCTTGTGTGAAAGGTAGGTCTGCTTTCGGGGGTCCCCTCTGCTTGGATGGAGGTGAGCTGACTTGTCGCCGGAAAAAGGCTGGTAGCTTACTTTGCAATTTGCACCGATAAAATAATGATAATCCTGAAGAAGGAGTTGATTCACAGCTCTTTCGCCCCCCACCCCCAGATAGGAAATGCATTTTGCTTGCCAGATTTGGCGTTCAATGCGGTGATTGAGCTTGTGCTCAATAAATATTCTTGCAGTATGCTCAAACGAATACGTGAGTTGGTTCGTATAGCCTCTAACTAGTGGCTATCCAGGCAGAATTCCTCTGCAAGACTTTACTTGGTGGGGAGGATTACCTTGATTTCTAGTCAAACCAGTGGGGTTTGATGCTTTGGCTAGAATATTTATATTAAAGACACTCGTGTAAATGCTTTTTAACCCTTTCAGGGAGGAAAGTTACTGACACATAAGGAATGTGCTAATGTTAAATGCTTTAGGACTCAGGGGTCTTCCAAGCATCCCCTCGCTAACAGGAACGTCTGAATGCATTTGTGAATTATTACTACGTGGGCTCTTGTGCACTGATAAACTGTAGGGGAGCTTCCCTGGTAGAGGTTTGGTTTAAAATGAGGCTTTACAAGGGTAAGAGATGCCAGGAAGTGTAAGGATCCACCTTTGGGGATGAATGAAGGTAGGAGGAAAGTCATTAGCTGACGACCAAAAAGAAAATCCCCAGCAAGTCTTAGCGTTCAGACAGGTAGAGTGAGTGTCACATGCACAGACAAGGGGAGGGGGTGGGTGGGATGGAAAATGTATTCCTAAGCAAGAAAGCTAGGGACAGTCAGAATCATTGGAAGAAAAGCTGTCTTCGGGGAGAAAAATAGATGCCCAGGTCTGTTCCACAACTTCTCCTGCACCCTGCTGCCCATTAATTGCTGCAAAGAATACTCAGGAGGTGTTTATGACTCATGCCATCATTTTTGAAAAATCACCTCCCATACTCATGGCAGCTCGAATGGATGCGATGTCGCTTTCAGTGAACCTAGTTTCAAATCCCGGGTGTCTGTGTGTCGGGGGTGGGGGTAGAGGGTGGGTGGTGGGGGGGTGTTTTGGCCCAGGCGCGCCAAGGCTGTCAACACAAACTGGACGCTTCTTCCTTTGTAAAGGAGTGCCTCTCTGAACCGCAATCGGGCCGCGTCTCTATGAAACAGTTTATTGTCCAGCTTGCAGCTGGCTGTCCCCCCACAGAAGGCAGTCCATTTGCATTCAGTGGAAATGATAATTCATGTTTTGGGTGGAGGGAGCTGGAGGGGTTACCTCTCATTCTATTAGGAGCAACGATGGATGACATGTCTCGAATTTTAATTTACATCCCTAAATGCCAAGAAGTCGCCTCTGGTGTCTATGGCAGCAACTGTCTTGTAATTCCAACCTGCTCCTTAAAGCTTGATTCTCCCTGACCCCCCAGTCTCAGCTCAGTTCTTAAGCAAAACGCCTGTCCTAAGCAGCGTAACTACACTGCCTGGTGCACGAAAAGCGTCTCGGGTGGCTTACAATGGGTTCGTTTTCGCCGCCGGCTCGACTTGCGAGGAGCCTCACATTTCTGCTTAGTCCGCCTGCCACTGGGAGTCTGTGGTTAATGGATGGCCCTGGGGCTGACTGCGAGACGGGCGCTTGGCGTGGGGGAAGCGCCGGGAGCCAGCAACAGCTCCTGGCAGAAAAAATGTTGGGGTGGCTCCTGCTAGAGGATGACCGGGGTTAAGTGTGAGTTTTCATGTGATACCTGTTGAGCCAAAACACATTCGAGGGGCAGATGGGGGCAGGGAGTCTCCAAATCCGGGAGAGCACGCCAACCTGACAAACATAGAACCGCGTTGCCTGCAATTACAGCCCGGCTGCCCGCACCTACCGTATTTTCTGAATAAGACCCGCCGCTGAAAAGAAGGGCGCGTTAATTTGGTTTAGATGGCACCAGGAACGGGACTCCTCTCCTCCACGCACAGCTCTGGACTTTGGACTGAGACCATTGGTCTCCACTGAGTATATTCCAGTCTGAGGGACACTGAGAAGAAAGAGTGTGTCACACTCTGCTTTGGTCCCGTTCAAAATCAATTTTTTACGGATCTTAAAAAACATTTTAATGGTAATAAGGTTGTTCTTTGTCACTTACTGCCACTCGGAAGGTTTCTTCTATATTTTACAACCTGGAACGCTGTCCTCAAATTCTGAGACGCAAACTTACCTGGGCTATGTGCTTTAGACCTGTTCCCTATCGGTGGGTGGTGCCGGCCTTAACAGTTGCTTATTCTCCTTTTCCCTCTTCTTATTTTACTTTCTCCTTCTCAAGGCTTTCCTAAAGCTCTGATCGCTGAAAAGGCTTAAATGGTGTTTCCCCTAATGTCTATACCCGCTTTTGTTTTCCACACTGTTTCTTCTGGACTCTCTGGCCCAAAGCAAAGCTCAGAATGGGGAGCCGTTTTCAGAGCTTTGCACGTCCTAATCTGGGTTAACAGGAGCGTTCGCGAAGTCAGAGGTGCGCCGTTTTCCACGTAAACAGCTCAGGCCACAAGAATTCCACCTTCTGCCCATACTTTCCATCCCTTCACCATCTCACCTCTGCCTACGGCAACTACGACAAAGAGGCTCCGTGGGAGGAAACGCCACAGAGTAGAAGACAAAGTGGCCTTCAGTAGTAGGCCCGAACTGCTGAGATGACGGCCAACCTTATCTGGCCCTTTTATCTCCACTGTCAGCATCTCAAAAGGTGGCGGACAGAGGACTTCAAATCCGGGTGGGGAGCTGCTTAGACCTGATGCAAGCAAGCCTGTTTTAAGCTATCACACACACACACACACACACACACACACACACACACACACGCTCGCGCGCTCTCTCTCTCTCTCTCTCTCCCCAACACGCGGACTCGCGCGCGCGCTCCCCAGCGCAGGCAGGCAAGCAGGCAGAGGTTTTTGAAATGCAGCCTGCAGCTGCAGCGTGTCTGTGGAGGTTTCACTCACAGAGAAACTGTGCATCTCCAAGTCGTGCTTAAAAGTCCCGCCTACGTAAACAGACACTCGGGGGGTACTTTCCCACGCTCCATCTCGGGAGATCGCACAGTCAGCGCAGGAGGTACCATGCAAAAGGTACAGGAACCTTGCGCAGGTACAGAACGCATTGCCCTCGGTCGACAGGTGGGAGCCTGTGTGCAGCCTTCCACGTCCTGCATCCGGGAGTGTTACCCCGGGCTCCCGCAGGACCCCGGACTTCGAGAAGGATCCACGTTTCTGCGTGCTCTGGGATTCCAAGGAGATATTACTCCTGCCACAGAGCTCTTCTGGAAGAGTGGGTTTCACACCCTCTTCCTCAGCTAAAAAGGGTCGCGGGTGACCCTGCGGGAGGAGAGCTGGAAGCGAACTCTGGAGCATCTTCTGCGGTTACCAGAATGGCCGCGCCGGGAGGTCTCAGACCCCCGCGTGTCGCGTCTTCAGGGACCGACACCCTCACTCCTCGCCCTCAGGCGACGGTCTCACCTGACAGAAAATATCTGTCCTCTTTTGAGGGAGGTTTTCCAAAGGGAATGCAGTAAGTTAAAGTCTTCACAAAACAGTAATAACAACAAACCACAAAACAAAACCCGCTTCCCCTTCATCGCCACCGTCAAAACCCTTCCCTTGAGGTTTGCACGTTTGAGATACCTGCCGGGCGACAACATTTTGTGTTCGAGGCAGGGGTCCCGCTGCAGGTTGGACAGGTCTCCTCCGTCTTTTTCCCTTGCGAATACTTCTTAATTTCCTCTAGAAGGCCAGACTCTATGAAATTTCAAAGAAACACCCGAGGCTGAAAACTGAGCCCTGACTTGGCCTTGCCACGTGTATTGCTGGGAAGAGGAGATCTCCATGGCCTGACACCGAGGAGCCTTCGGGAAGCCTTGGGAGTGCACGTGTGTGTCCCTGTGGGTGTCCGGGGCTGAAACGCGTGGCAGGTAAACAGCACGTTTATGTCCCCCGGACTCTAGATGGTCGATGGTGCCATGGACACTGCTGCCGCGCTATCCTGTGGGGGCGCCGGGAAAACTCCGGTCCCCCAAGCTGACCACAGCGCTGCCCTCACTCAAACAACCTCTCCTGTGGTGGGCATTCAGGGAGTTCGAAAACCTCACTGGGGAACAAGTAATTGGGATTGCTGTCCCTATACGATCCCTCCATTCCCACCCTAGCTCCGTCGCTGGGGAAAAGGAGAAGCAGGAGGCAGTCCCAGGGTTCTAGAGCCACGAGGGCTTAGTTGGAGCCGAGGGAAAGGGCAGAAGAAATGAAACAGCGTGGGGTCATCCCAGTCACCGTGTGGTCCCCTACCAGCGCCGCTGGAGTGGCCTGCTCAGGGTTGAAAGCCGGGCACGCACAGGGATTGCAGCACTTTGCAGAATGGTAATGAAGCAGGACGACCGTAGAAAGAAAGATCTACTCAGGCGTTAGGCGAGTTCCCTTCTCCCTGAGCACGTCGCCTTCGGGGAGACTTTGCACCACGGAGTTGCTAAGCCAACCCAATTTACCGCCCGAAAAGGCTCGAACAGCTCCCAGAATTCTGAGCTGAACTTCCCCCTGGACAGTTACCTTGTCGAGATTGTTCTGAAATGTCATTTTGCAGCACTGTGTTTTCTCGAATCTTCTGGTGTTGGGGGATTGGGCGGGGGGTGTTGGGGAAGGCTGCATCAAGCCTGCGCAGGAAGAATGTGTGAGCAGAAATAATTAAGGAGAAGGGTTCAACCCCTTGAAAACCTGATGCCAGTTCCTTTGAGATCCTTCAAGGAGAAAAGGCATAAAATTACTGTAGGAGCATAGACTAAGTTGCAGTAGTTGTTATTACTCTTCATGATATTAATTAGCCTTACTTTGTGGGATGGCTGAATAGATTTTGGGTATTTATGTCTTTTTCTTGAACACAATTTGGTATCTAAGGAAATTCTGAAATAAAGCAATAGCAAATGGCATCTATACATGATTCTATATATAGTAAAACTATCACAAGTGAGCTCTGAAAAATAGGCAGGAGAGGTAGAACAGTTAATAATGTCTTTGTACCCATGTGGGAACCCTCCAATGCTAAAACACTTGTCTAACATCTCAAATACAAATAACTGAAAGGGACTAAACTCAGCTTCACTTGTTTCCAAATATCCTCCTCCTTGTGTACCAAAAGATCATCTTTTTCTCCTTAACATCAGGGTCTCCAGAAAGAGCTGCAGTGTTTTGTCCAGTTTGGGAAACTACTATGAAGCACCAAACAATGTATCTACTAAGGAACGGGTTACTTTAAGCAACATGACTACTTGGGAAAATATGCCTTTTTGTACCTCAAAGTCCAGTGTTTCAAAGATTAGAAGTAAAATGTTTGCAAATTAAAGAGATTAGAAAAAATGTATGAGATACCAAAAAAAAAAAGTGTCACCTATAAATAAAACTTAAGGCTATTTTATCTATCTATCTATAAGTAGATAGATAGGTGCATTAAAACATAGCTTCCAGGGGCACCTGGGTGGCTCAGTGGGTTAAACCCTCTGCCTTCCGCTCAGGTCAAGATCTCGGGGTCCTGGGATCAAGCCCTGCATGGGGCTCTCTGCTCAGCGGGGAGCCTGCTTCCTCCTCTCCCTCTGCCTGCTTCTCTGCCTACTTGTGATCTCTGTCTGTCAAATAAATAAATAAAATCTTAAAAAAAAAAACATAGCCTCCCTTTTTACCTCTTTTGTCCATTCCCTTTACTCATAGGGCAAAGGGGTGTGTAGTTGAGGGATACAGTGGCAATTCTGATTTGGCTTTTGGATGAGGTCTGTTAAGAATGTTAGAACAGATGTTATTGTTAACAAATTCAACTTTTCTCTCTTAAAGTGAGCAGGTGGGTGATTCATGGTATTTTCCAAAGAGATCAATCTCCATGTCTACAAGATTTTCTTAGATTTAGGCCCCTTATAAGGATCTCATTCTCATCAGGAATATCATGTTTACAAATGTCACAGAAAAATCAATTTGTCAAATACCTTCCAGTAGTCAAAGTTTCAGTATTGACGGCCATCCTTCCGTCTCTCAAGCCTCCAATCCTGTAGCCATCAAATGCATTCCATGCCATCAGGCCCTTTGTTACGCTTGGTGCTGGGTAAAAGTTCCCAAGGATTCATATTTTCTATATAGTCATGGCTCTTGGCCACAACCCCATCTGAAATCTCCTCCAGAAAGTCTGCATTTACAATCTTCACACACATCACACACCTTGTACCTGGATAGTAAGAATATCAGTGGTAATCATGTTGTCTTAGATATCACAACATTATTCTATTGGCTATGCTTGCTCTGCAGTGATTTTCAAAGTGTTCCTGAACAAAGAGCATCAACATTCTCTGGGAATTGGTTAAGAATATGAACTCCCAGGTGCCAGCCCTGGGCTTACTTGAGACAGATGCCTTGTCAGTTGGGCAGAGACATTAGTGTTTTTAACATGTCATCCAGGTATTCCTGATGTGGTCTAAAGTTTGAGAACCACTACAGCAAAGAGCAAGAGTTCTGGAGCTACTGAGACCTGAAGTCAAATGATTTTGCCAGCAGTTATCCTTGTACCAGCAGCCCAACTTTCCTAAACTCCAGTTTTAGTCTCTATTAAAAAAGAGAGAGAGAGAGAAAGAGAGAGAGAGATAGTAGAATATCAGTAGACCTACAGGGAAAGGGAGATTATGCACTTACCATAAACAGTGCCTGGTAGCTACCATCAGTATTATTCAAATACATTTCCATGTGCAAAGCCAGTGTAAATGCCCACATACTTCATCCCTAACTTGTAGCCCTAACTTGTCCATAGCAGTAAATAAAAAATGTAGCATCTTCTCACTAGCTGTTATCATAAAAGTTAATATTTTAAGTACCACATATCAATTAGTACTATGTAAGAACATTAGCAATTACATGCTTCATGGAATTTTTAAAAAAATTGTTAACCACTTGTTTTGTAGAAGACAGAAACAATTATGGAATGAAAATATTTTCTGAGGCTGATTTAATATGTAACATCAAATAGTCTTGTCTTCAATAAAGTCTATACAGGTCTTACAAGTCGATAAAAATAAAATCAGTGTATTGAATTTGTTTATGTCTCAAAGAACTTTAAGGAACAGTATTTAAAATCAAAGTCTTATTTATTTCTTCTTACAATCTGGACACAATTTCTTATTTAAAAGCTTTTTAATCTAGAAAATCTGTTCTGAATTTATTTTCTTCGTGTTTTTCTTCTGTTTAGCCATATTAACATAGAATTAGCAGCCCCTTTCATCTGCATTTACAACTGCACATTTCTCTCGCATGATCTATATAAGGGAATGGTGTCATTCAAAACTCTACCATAAAAAGTATACCACATTCTATAAATATTACTGATGTAAGAACAATTGATAATGTTAGAGATTATCTTCAATTTTAGTGGTATGTGAAATATTTTTAAATTCTCTTTAAGATACAGGAATAAAATTTCTAAAACAATGAATATTACTACATTTGATGGGTTTAAATGTTCAGAAAGTGATTGATATCTATAAAAAGTGATGAGTGATTCTCTTAAGAACTGAGTTTGTAATGTTCAAAATCATAAAGTCCTTCTTCCTTGCTTTGTTTTACATTAGCATATTCTAAAAGGAACATTTATGCTTACATAGTTTTAAATGATGAGGAAAATTTTTAAAACTATGACAAGTTTTAAAATATAGTTGGATACCACTTTGAAAGGGATTTTATAAATGGAAACAGACTTTGCAGAAATGGATTTATTAAATCTCAAGAAACATTGGAAAATCTAGGACTACCTTCTACCTTCTAGTTTTCCATTAATAAGTCCATCAGGTTGACTCTAGAATGTTCAGAAGTGTTTCCTATAGAAACATGATATAGGACATTATTATGTCCTATAAAGTTTGGGGAAATAGTATTGGGGTAGAATTCTTTGTTTTGACTTTTTTTTTTTTTTTTTTTTTTTTTTTTTTACTGTAGATGTCTCTGTGCTAAGCCCTTTCTAAGAAGTGTAGAGTTACATCTTTTACAGTGGTTCTTTCCCTCATTTTTCTGCTTTGATTTCTAGCAAGCAACCTGTGAGATGGCTGTTATCTCCTACATACAGTTTGTTATCTCCATTTATAAATGTTATCTCCATTTACAAACATTTCCTGAGGCCAGAGAAGTACAATGACTTTCCATGATCATAAGGTTAGCAAGTTAGTAAAATCTGAAATGATAATAGATTCAGAAGCTCACAGACTTATTAAAAGTTAAAACTGTAAGGGACTAAGTTCCTAATCAAGATTCTTCAGTTTTAAGAGAAAAAACTGAGACCTTGAGAATTTATTTTAAAAGAAAGACTAAAATTAATATTCAGTGTGTGTGTGTATATATATATATATATATATATATATATATAGTCTCATGGTTATAGTAATACATAAATTCTGTTTTATAATCTTCAACTTTTTTGCTCAAGTTGCCTGACATTATTCCTATGATCCTGTATGATAGATGTGGAAGATATTTTTAGTCTTATGAGCAATAATAAGTGAAGTAAATGTACAGTAATGCATATGTATGTCACTATAAGATATAAAACTTTTCAGTGCATTAAGTATTAAAAAAATGGAACCAAAATTTATAACCTTAGATCCTAACCCAATACTCTTGAGTAAAATGTAAAATTTATAATACAGATGAAATTATGAACTTCACAAATACAATAATATTTGGATATAAAATGGTTTACCAGTTTTATAATAAACCTTGGCAAATAAATTTTTTCCATATTCCACCTTAATTGCCCATTTAGTTCTATAGATTGTGAATGATGGAAAAGTTCTTATAACTAGTCTCATGTCTAATAGGGAATGTGAATTAGATTTACTTGTCAGGACAAACGAGTGTGCTTTAAAAACATCACATACAAGCTTCATCCACACCACCTACTTCATTCCATAACTGCATCCTAACTACATAGTGATATACAGAAGAGATAAGACAGAAATTAAGTTTCTTGCCAAGATTTAAAGTGTGCAAAACAGTCTTCAAATTCCCTGTCTAGTACTTGTTTATCTTTATTGGGAACCTTTATGAGCTTCTTTATTTAGTCCTGATTGGTTTATGGGAATAAACCTCCTTGAGAGGAGAGACCACTATGCCTAACCCCAAATTATGACCAGACCCAAAACAGTACTTCCTGAAGTAATCATGTAAGGAGACACAGATACAGAAATGTAATATCAGTAAATTTAAATTAGAAACAACATTCAATTTAAAGAGTAACCTAAAAATTAAATCCGGGCATTGAAATAGACGCAAGAAAAGAGTGCTCTTACACATCTACTAAACTATCCTTAAGTATCAAAAAAATAGTGTTACTTTTTCTTGTGAAGATGATAAAATCTATTTTCATATGTAACAAAGCACTGTGTCCTTTCTGAATTTTTTACTCTCCCAGTATAAACTAACATTTTTCTTACTTGCATTATTAAAATTTCATCTGTGAGTATAAATTTAGAGATGTCATTTTAACCTACATTTTTAGTTTTAAAGTTCAGGTATCTAAAAATGCCTTCATATGGCTTATTCATAGCATATACTTATTATGTTGGATACTTTTTTAGTGGGACATCCTTATTTTAAATAATTTTATATCTTACAACTAGAATGTAGATTTTTCCAAAGTTGACAAAAGCCAGGGATAAAGGTACACCTAAAATCTGTCTTCTAATCTATTTCCTACAGTTATGCATTCCAGAATTTTATTTAATGTTGTCAATTTACTATTAGCCAAATTCTCCACTTCAAAATTGAGTCCGTTATAATAATTGACTTTATTGAAATTTTAAATTACAAATTAACATTTTGTTTTTTTGATTTTGGTAATGGGAATGGGAAGTAAATTGATAAATCAATGCCTTTTCTTAAGCTTGTTCACATTTCCATTAACTACTTGTTTCTCAGTCATAGCTACCTAATAAATTTATCAGCTCTGTTTTATTGTTTAATATTATTGTAATTTCTCAAATATCTATTTTAGTTTTCTACAAGGACATAACTTTTATTTTTTGTTTGTTTCTTCACACTATGAGGATTGTTTGACTTGAAAGAAATCTGAAAATAATGTTAATTTCATTTTCTCTTACAATACCACATAATGGGTACCTGAGGTTTACCAACTGAGTCAATAATTTAAAAATATAATTTTAAGCTGAATTTTGAGTGTGTTACTATAGAAAAGAGAATAGGATTCTAATCTGTTGTTAGTCTACTAAATCATAATAACATAATGTTAAACTATTTTAACTTCAGGCAATTTGTAATTTTTAGAAATGATTTTGTTTTTAATGTATAAACTATTTTTTTCATATATAGGAATGACTTTTACATCTGTTATTGGGGCATTAATTTGAATTTCCCATTACCAAAAGGTAATGAATTTATGGTGATCTATCTGCATGTTCTACTGTGAAGCTCTGTGTTACTAAAAGCTGCATTTGTAAAATAATGGATCAAAGTTAGGAGAACAGCAGAAAAAATACAAGGAAATCTCCTGAATATGAAACATGCTACCTTGGATTTATTGGCTCCATGTTCTGACTGAGCTGTGTAGTCAAGGCAAAATATTTACTCAGTGTTCACATATATAGAGAAACTCTGAGTTAAGGGTTTTGGGCTGATGTCTAAATCAAAACAGCTGAACTGATTCAAATGTTTTGGGTAAACAAATTTGCATCCATGCTGCTAATTTGTATGCCAACTTTTAGCTTCATAGTTTCTAAGATGATGGAGATGATAAACCCTCTTAAACGAAGTCTGCAATAGAAATGTTGACAGGCCTAAGATCACCTGTATTGAGCTCATGTCCAATGGTCTTTTCATGGCTTTTAAAGAAAAATTTTATCTATAAATCCAACTAGTACTTGATTGCTCTTTCATCTGTTAAATCTTTTTAAAGAAGGTCAAAGAGAAACTCTTAAAATCAATTTTCTAGCAAAATGCCAGGATATCTTTAATATCTCCACTAACTTGACAGTATTCATTAATATATTAATAGATGAAATCAGAAATGACATTTTGAACTTAATTTTTAAATACTATCAATGTGTAAGTCCTTAAGAAATTAACCATTTTTCAAAAAAAAAAGAAATTAACCATTTTTCAATAATTTGAAGATTACTACTTATTTTTACCTCTCGTTGCATAGGTTATTGAATCTCTGTATTTTAGAAAAACTATATTATGGTTATATAACTCCTTCCAAAGCAGAATTCTCAAAGGCCTCAAAAGAAATTGGAAGGTGTTAGACCTTAAGTTATGTGTTGTGCTATTTCATGTAAATATTACCTTAATTGTTTCCATAATTTTCTTTGGGCTAAAGTTTGATTTGGTTTAGTAAGTTTTTTGTTGGAACAGTATTATTTTGAATTAAATAGTATGGTTTTGACATAGTCTAAGTTAGCAGTTGTGAAAGACTGTGGTCAGTAGATGGTATTTCCACAAAAATAATTAGTAGCTTATTTATCAGTTCTGGGACTCATTAACACTTTCCTTCACCCATCAATCATTTATTGAGGGCCAATATGTGTCAATATGTTTAGGAGATAAAGATGAAGATCTAGTCACTACCCTAAAACAAGGCAGTCTTTATTTTGAAGTAGATTTCCTGTGAATATAATAGCAAAGCAATCTGCTTATTGTGAAATTGCTTAGTTCTTCAATGGGATTCTCTTATCATAAAATATCAAGGTAGCTTACACCACCTTTATTTCTATATCCTATATTTTAAATCTTTATCCTAGCACAGGTAGGTATTAACAATCTATAGACATTGAAACTTTTCAATGCAATATATCTTTTTGTGATCTAACACAATTTTCTCTTGCAAATTGCAATTAAAAATGTTTATTGACTCCTATCTCTTCAGCCAACTGATATTAGCTAGTTTATTCAGTATTAATGAAGAGCTTACATGTATTTCTACAACAGTGTTTGTAGAGATATTCTGTGATCAGCAAATCGTGCTTCTTACCTATTTTTCCCTCATATCAGCTCCTGCCTCAGAAGTCACCTGCTTGCTAATGCTTTCGAATTTAAATTCAGTTCTCTACCCCTTCATTTATTGATTCACGAAAAAAAGCCTTGAGCCAAGGTCAACACATGCAAAGGAAAAACAAACAACTAAATATAAATAGAACAGATTCTGTCATAGTTTTCTATTTCTTATTTTTTGTCTTTATCAAAGACCTACATAAGTAGATTGTGTTTGTTTTGCTTTGTCTTTAATTCGTGATTAAAAGAGCAATAGATGGGCACCTGGGTGGCTCAGTGGGTTAAGCCTCTGCCTTAGGCTCAGGTCATGATCCCAGGGTCCTGGAATGGAGCCTTGCAGGAGGCGCTCTGCTCGGCAGGCAGCCTGCTTCCTCCTCTCTCTCTCTCTCTCTGCCTGCCTCTCTGCCTACTTGTGATCTCTGTCAAATAAATAAATAAATCTTAATAAAGAAAGAGCAACAGAAGGATGTATGAATAGCTATAGGAAGAAATACTGGCATTGGGACAAAGCCAATTTACTATACAGGAGTTAAGTAGGTGTTTACAAGGTTAGAAAATTCTCTAAATTGATCTTGTGTTTCTACATTTTTCTCATTCTCGCATTCGAAATTCGATGAGTCATGTTATTTAATGTTTGCACAAGCATCCCGCTTTATGATTGTCATCTCTGTATCCTTTTTATATTCCATAAAGCTCACTTCTGATTGAATGCTAAGAAACAGGATTTAATGTTTATTAATACAACACATATTAAGGAGTTTTCTTGTTTCTACACTTTAAGATCTTGACTTTTAATGAAGATCAAAACCAAACATTTTCGTTATCTATGCAAACTCCTATCTTCTGTGCTTAGATTACTCCTGTGAAAAAAGTAAACCGAGAAAGTTGAGATAAAGGAGCTTTGGGTAACATGAACTGTTCTACTTAACTTGGTACAACTAAAAGAAGGAATAATGCAAACCACATTGAATTTCTAACACTTCCCACAACACAGAGCATTAGCTCCATTTATTGAGATCCCATACTAAGGCATGGGAGTTAATTTGCTGGATATGCTGATCTGGTTCTATCAACATCTCAAAACCTACATCTAAGCTCCTTTCTTTCTTTGATATAACAAAGAAAGCAGTCCTTTTACATTTCACAAAGCTGTATTATACAAAGGACCCGCACTGCCTTTCTACTCATTTTGTTTTTCCTTCTTAAGTTCCAACTCCCTTTTATCTTTCAAAGTATTAGTGATCATTTACATATAACAACTGTATCCTAACGTGGGCTGTTTGTTTAGAATGCAATGGGAAGGCTTTCCGGTTGGCCTGTTTATTGTCCATACACAAGAAAAATCTGAGAAAAGCCATCTATTAGATGTATAGCCAGCCTTCATGGAAACTATAAAATGGGGTACAATTAGTTGAGGTTAGAGTTTGGAACAAGTATCTTTGCTAATTCAGCTAGTTCTGAAAAGGGTATTTCATTAAAAGAGACAACCATTACCCATGCTTCAAGTACTTTCTAAATCCTAAATTACATGCCATCAATGAAATTTTGTTAAAAGTGAGTAAACACAGGGTAAAATAAGAAGTATATGCATTTTTTATTATAGCAGCTTAAGCACAAATGTTCACAATTAATGAATTCTGTCTCCTGTATTGCCATTTCAATTTTTATAATATTTCATTTTATATGTGAAATGCTTCCCTCTACAAGGAAATCCTAAGCACTTATATTTCTTCTGATTCTTCATTTCTTTTCTCATCTTCATAGCAGGAAAAGAAACTGATGTTCCTTGTCCACTACTGTGAACTATGGGTGCCTCTCATTTAAGCATTTCTACTTGGAGAGATTGATAGACTTAACTTCTTATTAAATTTGAGGAAACAACTTAGGAAGAGAAAATTAGCTAATGTGGAGAAATTGGGGTCAAACCCTGTGTGTTCAACTCAAAACCATTGCTCTTTTCATCACACCAAACAGGATTTTATCAACTTTGAGGATTAAAAAAAAAAAAAAATCAGAGATTGAGATGAATTCTGAATTCTTTCACATGGATAAGGTTATTTCTTTTCTGGAGTGAGTATTTCTGAACATAGAACAGTTTATTTTACATGCTTCAAGATGAAGGGAAGGCAGCAGAAACAGAAGTCAGGGGTAACAATTTAGAAAGGTCAGACTAGTTATGTTGCCAGAGGGACAGGGTTTATGTTAGTGTTTGGACATGGTTTGTTGAGTCCTTTATTAAGTTATAGTTTACTGTTACGATGAAAAAAAAAATGGGAATTGTGAAGAAAACTTGGGTGCTATGTTATCATAGTTAGGTATTGTATTTAATGCTGCCTGAAACTGTTTTTGTTTGTTTTTCTTTTGACATATTAACATAGAAAGGAGCCTTAACTATAATGTGAAATAAGGTCTCATTTCACATTTACTTATATTCTTCTTTATTTTCAATAACCTAGGCCTCATGGAAAACTTTCTGTGAATTTATTTCTTAGAAATGTAAATAAATAATCATGTTTCCTTAAATCATGGCTGTTATTGTGTAAAAGGAATACTTCAAAAAATCTTAAATTACCCACCACAAAATCTCCATACCTAACTCAGTACCTTATAAATAGAGTAAGCACTCAATAAATATTTAGAGACTTGAATTGGATTATAGTTAATTGAATTCATTAATTTGGTTTAGGTCCAACCTGTACGCAGAAAAATCAATCTATTTTGCCCAAATCTTTCAGTTGTTATACACTCCAATGTTTCTGTTAACAGTGCCTACTGATATCTAGGAAATAAGATGATTTATGAAAAAAATTATATAGCTATTCAGTATGTAAAAACATGAATCACCTCTATTACTTTCACTTTTGAATATGTAATCCAGTATCTTTCGCTCAAATGATCTGCATTAAAGTCCCTTACTTCAAAATATCACTACCTTTGTTATCATTACACTAAGAATCCAAGGAATTACCCAGCCCTGATAAATTATCTTTGCTATCAGAAATAATCACTCATTGTGCAGTCCTTTCACGACATATTTTCAAGTAGTGCTCAATACATGAATTTGGAAACATTTACTATTATTCTCATCTCTAATCTGATAGAGTAGAAGGTAGATTCTAATACCAGCTACATCCTTACTGGCCAGGTGACCTTAAGTGCCTTATTTCCTTTAGGCTCAATTTCCTTCTCTCTCCCATTCTCTGTAGACTTCATGTCATCTCAATACCAAATGGACTGGTATGAAAAAGCACTCTATGAAGTATACATTGCCACAAATGATGATATTGCAACAGCAATGACATAAATGAATAAATGAATGACAAGCTGTGGTTTTGCATATATATGACCGTATATGTAGAATAGATTTTGATAAGTCTCTTTTAATAAGGGAAATTCTATTTTACCTCCTTATTACAATCCAATATTTATTGGAATATTGTAAATATTATAAATATTACAATCCAATATTTATCAAGATAGCTCCAAATTGATTTTATAGTTTCTCTTTGACCTTCTTTAAAAAGATTTAACAGATGAAAGAGCAATCAAGTACTAGTTGGATTTATAGATAAAATTTGCAATAGCTATGGTGCTAATGTATTTCTTTATAATTCTCAAAATGGGTGCTCCTGGTCAAATTCTTCAAGAAAGTATATCCCCTATTGGAAAGTCCAAATATACCAACAATGAAGTTTTAATTAAAATTATTGCCATTCTTCTTTGACCATTGAGGTATTTCTGACTCCTGTTTCTTGATTTTGTTCCTGAAACAAGTCTAAATCTGATAATAAACTGTTGAGACTGGCCATAATGCCCAGAGAAAACTCAGTCTTCTATGATCTTAGACTTTTTAGTGGTTCAGAAATCTGAGCAGCTTATGGAGGGATACATGATTCTGAAGAAAATATAATTCAATCAATTTATGCTTAAGTGTATAACAGAATTTTTTTTTAACAGACAGAATTTAATATTCTTCATCCACCATAAGTGACCAGAATTTGGTACTCAGGAGTTTTTGTTTTGTTGCTATTAGTTCTGTGTGTGTGTGTGTGTTTATTTTGTTTTCTTACACTGTATCTGCTGTTTCTGCAGTGGATTTAAAAAAAGAATTTTGGGGGGGGTCTTTTTTTTTTTTTTTTTTTTAAAGATTTTATTTATTCATTTGACAGAGAGAGATCACAAGTAGGCAGAGAGGCAGGCAGAGAGAGAGGAAGAAGCAGGCTCCCCACTGAGCAGAGAGCCCGATGTGGGGCTCGATCCCAGGACCCTGAGATCATGACCTGAGCCGAAGGCAGCGGCTTAACCCGTTGAGCCACCCAGGCGCCCCTTTTGGGGGGGTCTTAAACAAAACAAGCCTGCTCCCCAGTTTAAAATATATCCCTATTTTTTCAACTTGTTGAAATGGAAACTCTCTCCTCTTCAGATACATTTCTCTGGGTGCTATTTAGTTGAAATTGAATTCTTCTTTCCTCATATCAACCTTAAATTTCAGAATTATAGCTCCTACCACAATCTGCCTTGTATTCAGTGATTTTTTTTAAAAGATTTTATTTGACACAGAGAAAGAGATCACAAGCAGGCAAAGAGGCAGGCAGAGAGAGAGGGGGAAGCAGGCTCCCTGCTGAGCAGAGAGCCCAATGCAGGGCTCAATCCCAGGACCCCTAGAGACCATGACCAGAGCCAAAGGCAGAGGCTTAACCCTCTGAGCCACCCAGGTGCCCCTGTATTCAATGATTTATGCATATCCTATCTCCCTCATGTAACAGAGAAATATGAGAGGTCAATGTCCCTGTACTTGGCAATTTTACATCTCCAAGGAATTTTGCACAGTGCTCCAGAGACAGAAATGTAATAGATGTTTGTTGCTTTAAGTAATACTGAAACACAACAGAAAATGGACTGACCTATCATTTTCTGACATTCGTAATATTATTTTGTATGTATTTCTTCTATTACTAATTAATGCATTGATACTACCTTTTTCTTTTCTGCCTCCTGTAATCTTTTGTTATAATATATTGGTTTTTAGTTCTCCCATGTGTTTTCTAATTTGCCACTTGATTTAATTTTGGGCCATTTAACTTGTCTTTTGTTAAAGTTTTAATGTTCCATTGCTTGTCTTATTTACCTGTTTTAGAATTTGAAATTTCTCTTGAAGCATTACGTATATTTCTAAAAATGTATAGGCATATTTGTTTCAGGTTTCCTACTTTTATAAAAGAAAAAAATGAGAGAGCCTATCAGTTGTGTTGTAACTATTTCTCTTAGACATTTACACTTCTTCAAGGTGTGTTAACTCATTCATAAACTCCTATCTTTATGATCTTCTATTTTTCTTTGAGGTATGAAACAAAGATAGTGTTTAAGACATCTTTGAAGTTTGTTTCTGAAACATGGTCTATTCAACTTCTTTCGTCTCTGTTGATACTATCTTTCAGATCATAAGAAAGACAATTTCTTCCAACTATGACTTCTTCATTGTTTTTATTTTCTCCTATGTTTCCATTCTATTATATATGAATTTTAGAAGTTGCTGCAAATATTTAAAATCCCTTCCATTTTGAAAACTTTGTACCTCTATGATACTTTTTAACTCACCAAATTTTTCCTTTCTTTGGTTGTTGCAATTTTTACTTTACAAGCTTTCTTCCTCAATTTTAAACATTTAAATGCTTTTAAAAAAATATTTCACTTTTGGATCTTCTCTTTATTGAGCATGAGATATTTTTGAGGAATATAAATCGCATGACATGCTTTGCTTTGAGAGGCACTGTTGGCTATTACTTTATTACGCTATCCCCTTAAAGTTGCTTCACAAATAATTCTTTGTATTTTCTTTTCATCTTTAGAAGTCAATTATATTATTATAATCATCAAAGCTGCTTATAATTCCATAATATGTTTTTATATTAACATGTTAAGGCTACATTTCTAGAGTTTATCACTAAAAATAAACCCTATTGTCTCCTTGACAGTAGGTATATAGTAAGCTTCAATTTTGCCTATTTGGGACTTTATGCCAGTTTATGACTCTTGCTTTTCTCTTAATTTAAAAAGTAATAAAGAGGAAATTAATTCAGATAGCATATTGTTAAGTCAGGTTTTTTTTTTTTTACCTAACTCATTTTGCTATAAAAAAAATATCTTTAATAAAGCTAATGAGACCACTACCTGAAAAATGGTTTATAATATGCCAATGACATAGTTGAAAAATGTTTAGATATTCAGTTGGGGGTTTTGCATTTAACTTGTTCTGTTTTAACTTACTTCTTAGTTAACTAAGAAGGAAACAGAAAGTCATGAAAGTGGCATATTCCAGGAACTTTGTTCTGTTCTTGCTGCTTCAAAAGCACAGGGGATGTTAGGATGCTAAAACCAGTCTTCAGTGCTTGGGCATGTAACAGGTGAGTGATTATTTGCAAGGCTGACAGAGTTTATAGAAATGGAATTATAGTAGTTTGCCACAGCATGAATGAATCTGACATTTTTTTTGTTTTAGAGATGCAATAATTCCCAATGCCAAGTTTTCCACTTTAAAAATTTATTAGATTGTATAGGACTACCTAGTGAAAACTGCTGTTACATTGTAATGTTATTGGCAAGCAGGATAAAATAGCTGTAAAAAAATATGACATGTAGGTAGCAAAATTCTGCACACTTTTGTGGCACAACCACTACTCCCAACTGGAGAGAACATTTCATGTAGTAGGCTTTCCACTGTATTTTTTTTTTCCATTTTTAAAATTTGATCATTTTTATCCAGTGAAAATTAATTGTGGCAAGATTTAAATGAAATCTTGCCATTTGTGATGACATGGATGAAACTAGAGGGTATCATGCTTAGCGAAATAAGTCAATCGGAGAAAGACAACTATCATATGATCTCCCTGATATGAGGGAAAGGAGATGCAACATGGGGGGTTAAGGGGGTAGGAGAAGAGTAAATGAAACAAGATGGAATTGGGAGGGAGACAAACCATAAGTGACTCTTAATCTCATAAAACAAACTGAGGGTTGATGGGGGGAGGGGGGGTTGGGAGGGGGGTGGGATTATGGACACTGGGGAGGGTATGTGCTATGGTGAGTGCTGTGAAGTGTGTAAACCTGGTGATTCACAGACCTGTACCCCTGGGGATAAAAATATATTATATGTTTATAAAAAAATAAAATTAATAAATTTCCTATAAAAATAATAAAAAATAAAACCTGAAAACTGAAATATTATGATAATTTAATTTAGGTATCACATTCAATGTTCCAGTATAACAAAAACTGTGTAAGATACGGTAAAAAAAAAGGGGCGCCTGGGTGGCTCAGTGGGTTAGGCCGCTGCCTTTGGCTCAGGTCATGATCTCAGGGTCCTGGGATCGAGCCCCACATTGGGCTCTCTGCTCAGCAGGGAGCCTGCTTCCTCCTCTCTCTCTACCTGCCTCTCTGCCTGCTTGTGATCTCTCTCTGTCAAATAAATAAATAAAATCTTAAAAAAAAAAAGATATGGTAAAAAAAATACAGTATTTGAATGTATTCTATATATTTATGTACTAGTTTTCTGTATCTTGCGAAATGTGATAGAAACTTACACTTGCTAGGGGCACCTGGGTGGCTCAGTTGGTTAAGCATCCGCCTTCAGCTCAGTCATGCTCCCAGGGTCCTGGGATTGAGTCCTGCTCCTGGGATCCAGTCCTGTGTTGGGCTCCCTGCTCACCAGGGAGCCTGCTTCTCCCTCTCCTCCCTACTCATGCTCTGTTTGTCGCTATTTCTTTCTCAAATAAATAAATAAAATCTTAAAAAAAAAAAGAAAGATTGATTTGACACAAAAGCCCATCAGTTTCACAACTAATTCTGTCCAAAATAAGTAAATTCACTAACTTTGTGTCATGTCAGCTTTATTAACATCAAAATCGGAAGTGTATATTACGTGTATGGAAAGCAATTCTGATATATCAACCATATTGTTCACATTTTTCTAATACTGCCTTCAGAAAATTTACTTATTACTTTTACTAGTGATAGAAATATTATACATGCTGATTCATGTTAAAATATGTAAAATATTATTATTGCATTATATGATAAAATGTTTATTTTTAACATAAATAGTGTCTATCTAGCAAGTTAGCATTTCCTTTTATTGAAGTTTAAAATTTAGCTCATGCATATTCACTATGATATCAGTGAGGAATCATAAATCATATTGTTGACTTTAGTCTTTGATATTGAATGTTTGGCAAGAATCCTTTTGTTTCAAGGGAATCTTAAATTGGAAGTAATAGGATGGTAAATATTTGTAAAATTCATTCACATTCACATTCACAAGTCACAATGTCAACAGGCATTGGCAAAAACACAGGTTTTTTATTTCATTGTCTTCTCTTTCTTTCAACAGCTTCACAACTGGGGATAGATAGATAGATAGATAGATAGATCCCGAATTATTTTTAACAACTGTAACCATGATGCTTTGGAACGATGCATTGTTTCTTGCTTTTCAATTCTAATAAATCCTGATATTTGATATATCATATCTGAAGCAATCCATCTGTCATGATAGCAACTAATTTAAAAAAAAAGAAATGAATTAAATCATATCTAGCTGAAATGTTGACAGATGTAAATTTCTTAAAATATCTATGTCATGAGTTAGATTCTTCAGGCTGTAAATTGACATTTCTTCATAAATTTGAAAGTCCTTTGAACAAAGCATGCCAGAGTATTTACTTGAGCAGTGGTTTCATATTGTATGACCCATCTAAAGAAAAGAAGATTACTTCTGACTTTATATCTGACTTTGTATCAGTTGAAATTCGGCATAGAAATTCTTATGTTCTACATGCAATTGCTTCCTTAATTGAAGATCTTTCACTTTTTTGTACATTATTACTTTAAGTCTTTCCTTCATGATTTTCTAACAAAGTTGTTACAACTAAAATAATAATGTATTTTATCATCTCTGCACCTAAAATTGGTTTTCTGTTTGTGTGCAAATATCAGAGTCATTCTATTCCCAGCAAAAATTAAAAGCTTACATCTTGTTGAAATTATCTTTAAAAATTTTGTTGAACATTTAATTCTCATTTCAAGTGACTAGCATTTTCAATTCTTCATTGACTGTGCTACTACAGATTTTAAATACCTAGACTTTTTTTTAATGCTACAGATAAGAATAATTTGCAGTAGTCAGAATAAAATAATGGAAGATTTTCTATCACAGTAGACTTTGAAGTCAGTGTGTTTTTAAAAATCTTTTATATAGGGACGCCTGGGTGGCTCAGTTGGTTAGGCAGCTGCCTTCGGCTCAGGTCATGATCCCGGGGTCCTGGGATTGAGTCCTGCATCGGGCTTGTTGCTCGGCGGGGACCCTGCTTCTCCCTCTGCCTCTGCCTGACACTCTGTCTGCCTGTGCTCCCACGTGCGCTCTCTCTCTCTCTAACAAATAAATAAAATCTTTAAAAAAAATCTTTATATAGAATGCTATCAATTTCTGTGAGGTATAGTGTTAAGTGAAATAATTTAAAAATAGGATCTAATAAGAATAGAATTTAGATTCTGTTCATCCTAAAGAAGTGATCAAAATATTGTATATCTTTCCAAAGCAATATTTGAAATTGTGTTTTTCAATTATTGGTCTTGCTAAGTAATGGAAAGTTATTTCAATACTATCAGGATATAACTTAAAAAAAAACTAAGGTCAACCAAATATCCATTTTGCAATTAAACCAAAATTTGCCACAATTAAACATAGTTTCAAGGTACATAGGATCATTTATACTAAGTGGCTAATTTATCATGTCCCGTTAGTTATATATAACCTGAAAGAAATTGTTGTTTCTTCACTTTTGTTTGTGATTACTCTGGTCCCAGGTGTGTGATTATGTGTATACATGAAAGATAAACTAGTGAGGCTCACAGAACTTGCTTCAGTTTCCTGGAATTTGTAAGATAATTAATGCCTCTGTGCTTTGGTTTTTCATCTGTAAAATTGTCTCCTAGATTGGGATGAGGATTAAATATAGTCATTCCTGTCAAGCAAAAATGTTTGGTAACACAGTACATCTGTGTGAGGAAGGAAGAAGGTGGGGTAAGGAGATAGGTACAATATTATGAAATACTTTTATACTGTAGTTTTAAGTGAAATAGAAAAACAGTGACTTCTATTAGAAAGTACTACCTCCCACTGGTACAAGATTGAAATATGGAAAGAAGTTAACATATGATCTTTCATCATTAACTGGCATCTCCTTGAGCTTTGATTTTTTTTTTAAGATTGTATTTATTTATTTGACAGACATAGAAAGAAAGGGAGAGAGAAAGCAAGTGTGCACAAGCAAGTGGAGCAGCAGAGGGAGAGGGAGAAGCAGGCTCCCCACTGAGCAGGGAGCCTGATGTGGGGCTGGATCCCAGAACCCTGGGATCATGACCTGAGCTGAAGGCTGACCCTTAACCTACTGAGCCACTCAAGTGCCCCTTGAATGTTTCAACTTACAAAGTAGCAAGCAAGTCCAGATCAGCCACAGATTAACAAAGTTTCAAGGGATATGTTTATTTCATTGCATAAGAAGAAAACTTGCCTTTGGGTTGTTGTTCCTGGAGAAATTCAATTAACTTTAGCTGGGATTTCTCAACTTTTGACTCTCCTTCTGTCTATCCACTTCAACTAATAGTAGCTCCATCTAGTGAAGACAAAGCAAAATTACAGACACCAGATCCCGTGGGAGATAAGTCCATCTCCTCTGTGGGTACTATCAAACAATTTTAATGCTTGAGTTTATGCATGTCTAAAGATCAATATAGCTCCACATTGTTTCTTTAACTAGTCCTGGCTAATGAAAAACATAGAGATTGACTTAATAAAAAGGATTTTGTGCCAAGAGATGTCTTCTCTCATGTATAATAGTAATATTAACTTTAAATGCTCTATGGACTTCTATAAGCTAGTTCAACCATACTAGCAACACTGTGATGTGTCACCATCCTGTAATATAAATTAAGAAACTGGGGCACAGGTATATTGTTCGGTAGAAGCTAGATATGAGCCATGGAAGGAAGCCCAGAGGAAACTTCATCCTTTGACCTGAAAGACTTGAGTCCTAAGTCCTTGAATGGGTAATTGATAGAGTAGGCAGTTAGTACACGAAGATTGAGACAAAGACAGTGGTAAATAAGTTACACATTAGCAGCCTTGGGGCACAATATCTTGACCTGTGGCTCCCAAGGCCTTTAGGGCTAACAGACCAAGAGCCATAGGTGCAGAGTATGTGCTCTCCTTTTCCATCTCTGTGCCAAGGGTGAGCCCTAGACTTGCAAGGCATTTGCACTGTAGTTATAGTCCCCCAGAAAAAAAAGGCTGCCGTTGACTGTTCCAGTACAAATATGCTCCTCCCAACCTGGGGGAGGAGTTCCCTAAATGAATGGAAGCAGCCTCCATTAGAGACCACCCCACTGTACCTCACAGTTGCTCCCAGACCAGAAAGACCCAAAGACTATCCGATTCCAAAACAATGGAGTGTCCAGTTCCACTTCACAAAACCTGCCCACTTTCCCCTAGAGAGTGTACTATTGGCTTAATATTGGCTTAATAAAACTTTTCTGCTTTCACTTTGAGCGCCATTCCCTAATTCTCTATTTCATCTGTGCCATGATCAGAGACACAACACATTCCACACCGACAATATTATATAACTTGCCTAAGTCTAAGCCTAAGAACTTTAACCCATATTTTTGGGCTTTAAAAGTTCATGGTCTTAACTATTATGCTGAGATAAGACAATTTTGCAGGTTTTAGATCTTTTTTAAAAAGAAAAGGATTTTTCCATCATAAAACTGACAAAATACACTGAAAGCATCTTGCCCCAAAGCTGTCAGTACCATATTCACATTGCTAGTGAAGGGTTAGTTCAGCAACTCGACATCATCTGTCACACTCAAATTAACATGGTTAATTCAGAAATACTAGTTTTGTGTTTATTTTGGTCTGGACTGCTATTAAGTCTATAAGCACAAGAATGAATAATTTTAGTCTTTTGCATATTTAAGATCATTGGATCTTAACTGAGAAAATCTAGTTCAATTGATTTGATCTCACAAACCAAATTACTTAAGTTTGGAGCTTTAAAGAATCCTATTATAACCCAGAATCAATACATGTAATGATATGTATTTTTATTTACTGAGTTCAAAAAATATAAGTTTTTCAGTTTTAAAGAAGACCCTGTTATTTGGTCTGGGGCACAGGTCAGTACAGAATGAACAGCACATGCAAAACAAACAAAAAAGTCAACTCATAGGAAGTAAAATTTAAAGCAAAGATAAAATAAAAATAAAACTCACTTTATTCACATATGGGGAAAAATAAAAGAAAAGAATGAGCACTGAGGATTTAGTGATTTCACCCTAAACCTAACTTCACAGTTTTCTAACTAAAGTTATTCTGGCTTCTGTGTCTCTAGTGGTTGAGGCGTTAGTGGGATATTAACTGACTCCAGATATGTTGTGAGGCAGCCAGAAAGCAGGATTCCATGCTTGACAATCAGCAATCTCTCATAAGCTAAAATGATTTTTCCTGACATGGTTTCTTATAAGGAAATGATTACACACATCCCTGACCTTTGCTGAGAGGTTATTTGACACATGGCTCACTTTCTCCCTCACAAAATTTTATTTTTATATTAATAACAAGTATAGGATGACCAGAAGAAGGAGCTGGTTATTGGGGAAAAAAAGGACCAGATTGTTTTAAAGATTTATTTATTTATTTGAGAGAGTGTGCATGAGCCAGCATGTGGTGGTGGTGGAGGAGGGGTGGTTGGAGGGGCAGAAGGAGAGGGATAGAGAATGTTAAGCAGATTTTGCACTGAGTGTGGGAGCCCAGTGTGGGACTCCATCAAGTCCTGAACTGAAACCAAGAGTCAGTTGCTTAACTGATTGCATCACGCAGGTTCCCCAGAAGGACCAGATGTCTAGGGTCTAAGTTTAAGGTATCACTAAGACACTATTTCACTGACGTCCAGTGAACAATAAAGAAGTGTGTTTACATAGAAAAATATGATGATAGATACCATATATTGAATGTGCATTATATGCTTCATTTAATCCTCATAGCAATGCAGCATTTGAAAGACTTATTGTAAGGCCACTGTCTTTAATATACCTGAGTAGTGGGGAATATAAAGAGTATAAAAGGAAAAGAATAAAATGTCAATGATAGAACCTTGGAGACCATTCTTTTCTAAAATTAGAAAACGGGTTGTGACCTAACGAAAGAGAAGAAGAAAAATTGATAGAGGTTGGAAGAGAGCCATGAGGGTTCACTGGTGGGAATAAAAGGGTATTCAAGTAAGATGGGAAGATGTACTACACTGAAGGCATTAAAGATCAAAGGAAAAAGCGTACTTGGAAAGGGTTATTGGCTTTGGCCGTAGATAAATAACCTTTTAATGAGTTGTCTCAGTAGAGTGGTAGAGGCATAAATCAATTTGCAAGGAATTAAGGAGATAGTAGGTGATAAGAAAATGTAGACACACATACACAGTTTTCCTAATGAGCCTATGATGTCAGCTACTGGAGGGGTGTAGAGGGCAAGATTTACTGGAGCCCTGGTAGTTAGAATTTATCTTCAGTACATGGTATCTGTTACAAAAATAGAACACAAAAACAAGTGGGCAATAAGAAATCCACAGGTACTAGTGTCTGTATCTACTTGTGAGAATTATTTACTATATATTGAATATGAAGCATATATTAGCATCTGTGTTATTGGATAAAAGGCAATGAGTAAATAAGGAAAACAAGCAATGTAAAAGTTATTTGTCCGGGTAAAAATGCAACAATATTGTTATTTTTTTTTTTAAGATTTTATTTATTTATTTGACAGAGAGAGATCACAAGTAGACGGAGAGGCAGGCAGAGAGAGAGAGGAGGAAGCAGGCTCCCTGCTGAGCAGAGAGCCCGACGCGGGACTCGATCCCAGGACCCTGAGATCATGACCTGAGCCGAAGGCAGCGGCTTAACCCACTGAGCCACCCAGGCGCCCTACAATACTGTTATTTTAAATAGAGGAGCTAAATGTGTTTGCCTGGGGTTAAAGCAGGTTGTATCTGGTCCTCCACTGGCTGATCTAGAGATTTTCTTTTTCCAGTATGCAGGGTATACCAAATGGCTTTAAGTAACACCAAGTGCCATCACGATTAAAACGGACAAAAGAATTCCAATCTGTTAATTTCCGTGGAGAATGAAGAGTGTCATAAGGATCAAAAAAATGCTGCTATATCTGTGATACCCATTGATTAAAATATATGTATACATATGTAAGTTTTTTTTATTATTTCCCCAAGAGCTGTGCTAGGCATAAATATATAATGCTGACCGAGTTACACTTTCGTGGCTTACGGCGTATCTCTCCTTGCAGTCAAGCTACATGGCAAACCAAGACTTGCTTCTGTGAAAATAGAAAGGAACTGAAGAAAATTGGTTAATGTGACAAAATGTCTGGTTTGAGGGTTGTTTATCAGAACCATTTACTTTAGCTCCAGATCTAGAAATATTTGAAATCTTCTTGCAAAAATTCTCTCTACATTACGCAGAAATAGGCGTAACTCTATATACGCTTCTTTGCTCCTTTTCATTATTTCTATTTTGTCCAATACCTTAATTTTATCTTTAGATCAGTCAGTGCCCTTATTTATGCAAAAACTGCAGAATACAGCTCCACTTGGTTATAATTCTATCTATATTGCCTAGTAGAAAGCAATTCTTAAATCTTTTGTTTTTTTAGCCTTCCGCACCCTGTTGGGTCAGCCAACTTCAGTTACTGAGTGGTGGCAACTTGATTTCTTTAATTTTCAAGTTCATGAGAAAAGTCTTAGTATGACCTTCAACTATTGAAAACAACTTCATGTTTGTTTTTTCTTTTTTTAATTTATGCCTAACTGTAACTGTAGCATCGCAGCAGCCATGTACATAGAATCAGAATCATTACAGCAGTCAATTTGTGCCTTTTTCATTCCTAGACGTTAAAATCAATTGAGGAACTCAAAAAATTCTGCTGTCCACATTCTGATATATTTTGATTTGAAAACCACTGAGTTAGATCATTCATTTTCTTGCTCAATGTAGAATGTGTCTATGGAATTCTTGAAACAGGTGTTCATGCTTGCTTATTTGTTTGTTTTTGCTATCTTACCAAAGAACTCTAGCTAATTGTTTAAAACTGATTTTTTTTTTCCTATAACTTTAAACTTTGGTCCCAGGTTGTACTTCAAAGAGTTACTTAGAATAAGTCTAATCCTTTGTCTACATGAGAACATCGTAACAATTTAGAAATTACTGATGCGTTACTTCTTTTGTGGCTAGCTACCAATATATTCTTTTTTTTTTTTTAAGATTTTATTTATTTACTTGACAAAGATCACAAGTAGGCAGAGAGGCAGAGAGAGACGGAAGCAGGCTCATCGCTGAGCAGAGAGCCTGATGTGGGGCTCGATCCCAGGACCCTGAGATCATGATCTGAGCCAAAGGCAGAGGCTTAACCCACTGAGCCACCCAGACGCCCCCGCTACCAATATATTCTTAATTGCTCCTCACAGTGTCAGATTTATCATTCAAAGAGCATTCACTGAACATCTATGCTGTGCCCTCATAACCCAGAGTGCTATGTGCCTGTGGGTTGCTGGAGCCAGTTTCCCTTGGCACTGGAAAGTCCGTTGGTATCTAGACGTTTGTTCGCCCTGGTGGGACTATCTACACTGATAAAATTGGCAAATGCTACAAATTAAGTTTTTTGTTTTGTTTTCTTTTGTTTTGTTTTACTATATAACCACTTCATTGGCAAACACCAGATATTCCCTGGGTTCCATCATATCACATGTGAACACATAGTATTTTTCCACTCAGAATTCAAAGTGTAACTATGAAACAGATATTTGCATGGATAATTACGGTAAAGTTTAAACTGTCCAGTGTTAAAGTCATGTTCAATGAATCGCTTAAATGTATTTCCTTGAATCCTGCCTTGATAGCTAATATTGGATCTAAACATTGCAAATTCATCTACATTTCATCTATTCCCATTCTGGCAACTACAATTTAGTTGAAGCTGGTTAAAACTGCCATGTTTTAAAGTTATCATACATGTTGGCTTACTTAATTTCAGGAAGTGCAGTTCAAAAGATAATAAAAACTTGCTACACTCCAATTACTGAACTAGATTCTAGACAGCAAAAGAAGACATAGTCTATCCTCAAGGAATTTAAAAACAAATTATTTTGTGACCAGATGAAATATCTATAGTCTGCTCATATGAAACATTATTGATTATGGCTCCTGATGGGAAGATTTTACCTTTATTTTTTTTTTTTTCAAATTTAGTTTTCACACTTAGCTCATTATTCCAGCATGCATAATTCTTACTAAATTCTAATTTAGCTACTTTTTCTAATTTCTGTAATCTACTAATTTGGTAAACATAACTTGTGTACTGTTGTATACAAATTTGCTAAATATATTCAATATTACTACAGGCCAAAACAGAGCATTGTCATTAGAGACCTTTATTCAGGTTACCAGACTTTAATGTTTAATAACAGACCATTGTACGTAGAGTGTTTACAGCATCTGCAATTGTCCCTGCTCAGTTCATAGGTCTACAAATTACCCATACATGAGCCATCGGTGATAAAATATGATAGCTTATGTAAGTACTTAGTGAATGACAGCTTTGATAGTTTCTAATAATCATGCTAAACAAATTTGTTGTTTAAATCAAGACATACATGGTGAAATTCTCCTCTTTGAGTAGATTATAATAGATCAGAAGAAATAAAACTGTTGCATAAACCTTAGTTTATATATAAGGAAACTAGGGCCTGACAAAAAGATATTAATATATAAAATAGAATTGTTAATATATAGTTAAAATAGATTTATAAAATATTAATTATAAACTTAAGGATTTAATAATAAATATGTTTATTCATATATTACACATTAAAAACTTAAGTTAAATTATATATATTATATATAAACTACAAATATATATATATATATATATATATATATATATATATATAATATAGGTATATACACATCTTAAATAATTTGACTAAGCTTCTGTCATTTACTATTTGATTACAAACCACACTGCCTGACTCTTGGGTCATTGTTTTGTTCACCATGCCATGCTTTACATTATTTGTTCTTAGTAAATTATTGACTAAATTATTGGCACCTTACTTCTTTTTTCAATGCACTGAAGGGTTTGTGTCTCTGTAAAATTCTAATTTGCTTCCTTAACATTCAGATTAAAAAATTATCTCCTATATAAAGTTTGTTGTCACTTTCCTAGATAATATTGTTACCTCTTCATGCTTCAGAGCATGTGTATGCAAATCTATCACAGACTTTATCAAATGTCTATTTTTCCCTGATTATGCCAAGAGTGTACATTTCGTGTTATGTTAATCTTTAAGTATCAGAATTAAATGCAATTCTTTACAATGGTAGATGTCTCATAAATATTTTCAAACTAGATTTAATAGTTCTGTCGTATATTTGTGCCACTGTTGTGTGTCAAACTCCTTTTTCTTATATTTTGGGAATTTGCTCTGTTACTTTGAAATTTGACATTTTTACCACATATACCTTCTGACAACACATATTGTCCTTGTGATTTATCAGGTGATAACAATGGTTGTAAGATCAAATCTGTTATATTATCCAGGGACATAATTCAACTCAACTCACTTAAAATAGCTTGTATGCTCTAAATAATCCTCTCACTAAGGCTGGGCTTCTAGCCCTTCTTGATTATGATTTTTCTATAGTCTCTCTAATAAAACAAAGCATGCGTGCCCATCATTCTATATACTCTAGATCTTAGGCTGATAGGGTACTTTCTCATCTACCAGTTTTGAAGATAACCTTTTAAATATTTTTCTTGTTTTTGCCCTTGTACTTAAAAATTTAATAATCCTTAGATTATCCTAAATTTTATTCTGCCTAGTAGTGATCATACAGCTTGTTCTACCTTCGTCTTTCCCCTGAAATGTTCTTAGCCCCCGCATTTGCACACAAACTTTTTTTAAAATTTTTTATTTTTCAGCATAACAGTATTCATTATTTTTGCACCACACCCAGTTGCACACAAACTTTTATGAGAAACTCAGTCTCAAACAGAATCAGTTTTCTTGTCCCTAATCATTACAATGATTTATTATATAATTTCCAAATCTGTAAAAAGAATTTCTAGAACTTACCCCTCATTTCATGCTTTCCATTAAAATGATTTTACACATTATTTTGTAGTTTATAAGTACTTTCATACACCATTTAGACTGATAGACATTTATGATTTGCATTTTATTCATGAGAAAATAAGATATATACTTAAGAAAATTGTCCAAGTTGCCTAGCTTTCAAATGACAGAGAGGTAATTCAAATCAAAATCTTATTGTGAGGGAGCCTGGGTGGCTCAGTGGGTTAAGGTGCTGCCTTCGGCTCAGGTCATGATCTCAGGGTCCTGGGATCGAGTCCCGCATCGGGCTCTCTGCTCAGCAGGGAGCCTGCTTCCCTCTCTCTCTCTCTCTCTGCCTGCCTCTCTGTCTACTTGTGATCTCTCTCTGTCAAATAAATAAATAAATAAAAATCTTTAAAAAAAAAAAAAATCTTATTGTGAGAAAACACATGAGCTTCCTAAGGTGTAATACTTCCTCTGGTTTCAGGTTTTGGAAACATATAATCTTTAGCATTAATTTTGTGCAAATAATTTCTCTAATAAGATATATGTGTGTATATGTGTGTATATATCTAATCTATATCTATAGATGACAACCGACAATAACAATACTCCACATTCCTTTCATGGGATTAAATAAAAGGAAAATTTCTTTTATTACTTTATAAGATCGTTAAGGGAGTACATTTTCAATAATGTATTAAGTGATCCTCATGATGAGATTGAAAATCCCAGCATGTCTAGACAATTTATATTCAGCGCTAGCAACATAATCTTCATTAGGGCAGGAATTTGTTTTCTTTTATATTTCATATAATAGGGCCCTAACTCCATGTCTTGCACATAACACATTCATAACACACATACACACACACACACACACACACTACAAATACCCTGTATTCTTTAGGGACCAAATGGTTGTCAACTTGTTTCTTTGGTTTTAATCTGCTATGGGAAAATATTTTCTTATTTCTGGCAGTCAGTATCATGCCTTGCTATTCTACTTTCATGTCTGTTTGCTTTTTCTTCCCAAAAAACTTATGGCATATTTTTACTCTCAGGCACACAGGAGTGTGTGCCCCTTACATACAGTATAAATGGCACACATTTGCAGGAGTGAGTGAATAATATGTGGATGAAAATGTTTGCTGAACAAGTGAGTGAACACATACCCTATTCAGACAGATATCAAAATATCACTTTAGAATTACAATTGTTTTTCCTCTTACTACATGCAATTTCTCAATATATAGCAAAAATATGCATTGAAGACTTCATAAATTATAGTCACTGAATTAGAATCTGATAAGGGAGAAAAAGACATATATCCTGATTTAAAGGAATTTAAAACTAAATTCTCTTTTGGATGTAGCTCCTATAGTTTATGGTTATTTATGTTTATTATTATAAACTCATGCTAATTCATTGCATGCTTATTCAGTTGTTTTAAACAATGTACAGTATGTCTAATTTCTCCACAGTTGCTATACATCAAGTAATGGTAATAATAACACACTATTTTACAACATATTACATATTTATATTCACTGACCTACATTTCTGTTATTCATATAGCTTATGCAACCATGGCCATAGATTTAAAAAAAAACAAAGCATAATTTTTACATTAAATAATATGAATATATATTTAAGACATAGACAAGAAAATAGTAGTGAAAGACAAACATATTAGATTTAACATCATGATAAAGTATAGAAATATCCCATACTCTGAGATTCTGAAGAAATCTAAGTGCAAGAACCTGATAATATTTGTCAAATAAAAAGGAAGAATTAAAAATTTTCCAGTATTTTTTGGATATTGGAAAACCAAAATCTGATGTAAAACTATCTATTTTTATTGATCTGTGTCTTTCTTTCTTTACTCCTTTCCAGTACAATTTTTTCTCATTCCTTTTTATTTTGCTAATACCTTTCTCCAAGGTACAATAATTTCTTGGAAATTTTATTGGAATTATATAGTTACTTTCTCTCAATTTCTACCTCTAAGTCTCAGTTCTCCAATGATACTTGATTTGGCAGTATATGATTATTTTAACTCTAACTCTTTTGACCTATGGTTTCCTGGTGAAATCTTTGCAGCAAGGAAACTCCAGTTGCTTTGATACAATATTGTAGTTGGAATTAGAATTAACCATATGATGGGCCCCATCCTTTTAAATTTTGGAAGAAATTGTGTTGTATGTTAGATTCACTTCAGAAATTCTACAGAACACATTTTTAATTAAGAAATTATTTGAAAGTAACATTTCAAGAGAGTAGTTATTAATGCTTCAATTGATATAATTATTTCATGAAGTTGATTTTGGGAATCACTTTGGTGGTTGAGTTTTTCCAGTCCCTTTTGCTTGAAACTAAAAGTTTACATGTGAATAGATCATAGGCATTACTTGGTCATGCCTGACACATCAACAATTGCAATATGGAGCTCTCTGGTTCACATTACTCTGTGGGAACCAGAGTGGTTCTTTCTATCATTCAGGGATGGAAAAGCTCTAATTTCAACCACACACAAATGTTTTCAGAGGGGAAATATGGTTTGATTGCTGAGATGAACTTTTTATCATCATAATTTCAAAAGAGTGTTTACTTTTACATTTGCTATGGATGAATTTAAAACAGCTGTTTCTGGGTGTTCAGGAGAATTTTTCATAATATTAATGCAAAAATTGCCTTCCCTTTAGAATGTCATAATCATAGGAAGCAATCATGTTTTATTATTGCTTTTTTCCTTTCTACGTCCTCTGAAAAGAAAAAGAGGGGAGAATGGGAAGATTCCAAACCTCAGCCTGGTGCTTTTGCCAAATTTTCTATATATAGTTTCCTATTTTTCCCCCTGGATTCTTTATTTATTTGAAATAATTTTTTCAGACCAGAGGCTCCTTTTATTTGGATCTAAGAGACACCCATTAGATGGTACCATAGAAACAGAAAGTAAATACAATTTAAAGCATTAGGTTTTGCCTTAAACCCTTGATTTTTTACATGAGTGTTCTGTGTTACTCTAGTGATACTATCTTTTCAAGAAGACTTACAGAAATAGAGCTGTCAAAATTAGTCTCTGGTTGCTTAATTATTCATCATATTTGTAATACAAAACAGTTTTTCATTAGTTAAAATTAAAAAAAAAATACGATGAGTCCTAGAGAAAAAGCAATGCTAAAATGGACACAGCTGTGGGTTTATTAAATCCAATTCATTCCTAATTTAGTAAGAACTCCTACTGATTCTAAAGATAGTTTTGACTGAGTAAGGACTAAAAAAATTGGTCTTTATATTCAGAGGGAGCAATTGTATTTAATGCTTGGATAGTTGTTCTATTCTGTCTTGAAGTCAATAGTGCACCTGGTTTATAACTTAATGTTCAGAACCAAAACGTGTTGCCTGAAAAAAATCTAAGTTATGAAAAAAAAAATCTGCTACTGAAGAGATACACTTTACTATGGAAAACTGTTGTTGATTTGTTTTTTAATCATCTACTAATAAAATAAAATGTTTAACTCTTTGTACTAATATCACACAGTTCCTCTCTCTATGCTTATTTAGTTATTTTTTAATATCAGTAATGGATATATGCTTTAGGGAGTTGTCAAAACTTTTCAGAGTTCAGATGAAAAACCCTTGTTCTGAAGAAAACTATCATGTTTCCTTCAAGCTCTACTATCAGAGAGGGTGAGGAACATGATCGTAAACGTAAGACTGGGCCCGTGGTTTTCACTTGTATTAGCATACATCTTCACTAGTTTATGAAATCCTGGGAGACACAGCCTCACCATCTAACCTGCAATAGTCACAGGAAATACAGATATACTTTTGAGCAGTTCTGAGCAACATCTCCTGGTACTTAAACCCTGGCCTTGGGGCGCCTGGGGGGCTCAATGGTTTAAGCTTCTGCCTTTGGCTCAGGTCATGATCTCAGGGTCCTGGGATTGAGCCCTGCATCGGGCTCTCTGCTCAGCAGGGAGCCACCTCCTCTCTCTCTCTCTCTGCCTGCCTCTCTGCCTACTTGTGATCTCTGTCAAATAAATAAATAAAAATCTTAAAAAACAAACAAACAAACAAACAAAAAAACCCTGGCCTTAAAACAATCCATGTTGTAAAGAAAATAAAATGCATGTATGTATGTATGTGCTGTATTTCACCTTGAAATATAATTCATTGATATTCTGGCAAAGGATTCTGGTTGCTTTGGTGATTGTTCTCTCAATTCCCAAAAGAGTCAAATGGAAATTCTTGCCTTTTTATTGACATGGTTAATTTTATGTATTAACTTTGGTGATAACTAATAATCTTTCACCATGAAGAAAACGGGTCAAATCAGAAAATTAAGGTGAAAGACTATATGCCACTCAAAAGATGTTATGGAATGCTAGTCAAAACCACAAAGAGCTATCTGCCAAAACAAAAAATAATCATTAGTTTTCTAATGGTCTGTCTGTATTGTGTTTAGTGAAACACCCTGTTTTGAGAAGTATTTGTATACATAACAAATGCATGTATACATTTGTTATATACATTTGTATATATAACAAATGTATACATAAAGTATATATGTATGTATATGTATATGTATATATATGTATATACATATGTATACATTATATATACATATATACACATACATATATACACATTATATATATACATATATACACATACATATATACACATATATTATATATACACATATATAATAAAGTCAGTAATGGCTTTATTACTGACTTTATTTACTGACTTTAATTAAATTCTTAAAAATCTATTTAAAACTCCATTTTCATATATCTTTTGTTTACATAATTCACTTGAACATAATGATTATTTGTAGGGCTTTGTTGCTTTTCTCTTCCCTTCCTTATATACTATATTCATTTTCCTATATCTAGCATTTCTATGTACTAATTACTACTTCCAATTACGTTTAAGATGTAATTTCTTCCTCTTTTCACTAGCTCTTCCCCCCCTTAAATGTCCTTAGATACTTCAGAAAGTCAATTTTATTATTGCTTCTAATGCCTTGTACAATTCTATAGAAAACTGTGCACATAATCCAGGCATTTATGACCCCCTCCAGACCTTGAAACTGTATTTTCACCAATCCTTTCCATTCCTCTATATGGAAACTCCCTTTCAGAGACAGTAAGCAACACACTTTGTAAAGTTAGCTGTGCACTTTGCTTTGTATACTTAGCTCACCGTGTAAATTTTCCCTTCTTGTTTATCCACTCATATTTATCAAGTTCTTGGGTTGTGTCTCATATTTCAGCTTCTAGGATAATGTCTTCTGGAATTGACTTCTTTCCACTGAAACAAATATCATATGCCCCAATTTTTGCCCAACTTCTGCCATTTCTACTTATATGACCTCATGAAATAATGAATCTTTCGCTTTTCAACTATAAAATGTATTTCAAATAAGTTTTGGGTTTCTTCCAGTTTAAAATTCAACAGGCCATCTTTCCACAGAGTATTAGGGGACATATACTTAAAACTCTGAGCAAGCAATAGAGATCACTCAAACAGCTTTCTCTCTTCTTTCTGTTTGCCAAAACCAATATAATTACTTTAAAATATTACTTGTCATCTAATACATGTTAATTATTAATAAACATAATTAATTGAAATGTCACTAATACTTACTACCATTCCTGATACATCCTATGTATCAGGCTCTGGACTAGGAACTTTGCATTCATTTATTTCCCAAGCACAAACCTCTCCAATTTTGAAAATATTAGATCCACCCAAAGAAACGGTAATGAAAAGTAGAGATGTTACACTGTATTCTAAGAGTCCCAGTCAGTTCACGTTGGAGCCTGATTACAAATGAAGTTCCATAGTTGCAAAGCACATGTTCTTTCCTTCGTGTTATTGAGCACTCTAGCTCTTTGTTTCACACCAACCACCACAACCACAAATCAGAGCTGGCTCTGGATCCCAGCAATATTGTCTGTGCTAAATGCCCCTATGACATAGATTCTATTATTATTTTTCTTTCTTTACTTAACAAAATTGGAAATTAGGCAACTTAATTTTGCTAAGTATTGGCAGTACGAAACCATTTTCGAATTAACATCTGATATCAAAAATCTTGCTTCCAGCCTATCTACTATATTGCTGCTGTTTCACCCCAAGAGCTATTATTTACCTTAATCTAGGATTCATGTGCCATTTCACTCTTCTTTTCCTACTAGAGGTCTAAATGGGTACAAACTTTTTCTCTACTGTGTACTTTGAGGTCAGTTTTCTAACATCTCTGAAAGCCAATTTTCATGTTTTTGAAAGAATATGATAACAGTTTCTGAGAAGATTAAATGAGAAGGCAGCAGTGTACATGTTTCATCTAAAGAAGATACTGAATGCATTTAAAAAAAATTTTGTGTGAAAAATAGTTTTCTGGATTATGTTTCACAAATGGACAAGACTTCTAAGTCAATTACTTTTAATGGATTACTTATATGAGAATGACACCTGAGTTTCTCTCCATTCTATCTCTTGTCTTTGTGTCTCTACCATATGTACTTATTTATTTTGGTTTTACTTGCTTTGGGGTGTGTGTGTGTGTGTGTGTGTGTGTGTGTAGCTATCTATTGAAGCTTTTGGCCCTAAACATATCATTTTTCTCCAAATTGTTCCTAACATTTTCTTGAGTGGAGTGGATCACTCTGCCCTTGGGACTCCCACTGCATCTTGTTCAATTATTTTGCTATGAAATATATATTGAGTATCTCCCCTTTTGGGGAATGGTTCCCAGGCCTTTTAAGTTTCTTTCTTCAAAAGTTTCCTTAGAGTAAACAAGCTCTGCCCATAGCACTGAAAGATTTTGCTTTTATCTCAGTAACTGTCCTTTTGGTGATAGCAACTACTTTCTCCTCCTTTTTTCCCTTTTCCTTCCTCCTCCTTCTTCCCTTTTCCTTTTTTCCCCTCTACTCCTCCTCTTTCTTCTTCAGTTATAGCCTTTTCTATACACTTTAACTGAACTTGAACATGACATTCCTTTCAGAAGAATTAAATGGGAATTCTGATAGTGCCTTAGTTAGGTTTTCCTTTGAATAGGTCTTTGTTTTCCATGCAGAATTTTTGCCACTTGACCACTCTCTTAGTTTTAATATTCTAAGTGTTCCATGGCTATAGTGTTCAAATACATACATGAGCAGTCCTAAAATATCCAGGATTTTTAGTCAACATACCCATATTTAATGACACAGTTTCTACACAGAATAAGCAGCTGATGAATGTGTTCATTAACTAGATTCCATAAAGATTCCATTTACTGAATTATGGCTGCAATGTCCCTAGTAAGGGAACTCTAAATTTATATTTTTGATCTACTCAAACAGTCCAGAATTTAGTAAGTCCATTTCTACATGTAATAGTTACCTATTTTCAAAATGCTGTGCAACAAACCAAGTACCAGTTGCTTAACACAAAAGCATTGACTTAGCTCAAAGTTTGAAAGTCACTTGGCATTCTCTACTGGCCATAGTTGGACTTGCTTATGCAATCAGGTATTCACTGTCTATCAGTGGAACTAGGTTGGCCATGGCTGACACAAGTGCAGTGACTTCATTCGAGTCTACCTGTTCTAACTTTCAGCAAAGCAAATCTGAGTATGTAGTCATAGTGATCGCTAAGTCACAAGAGCTTAAGTCCAAATGTACAAGGGCTTTGTTAAGGCTCTACATGCACCATCCATTAACACAGTGTTGGTCAAAGAAATTCATGTTGCCAAATTCAGAACCATGGGTCAAGGAAATAAACCCAGTCCTTTCAATGAGAGGAGTTACAAAGTCACATAGCAAAGGACCTGGATACAAGGAGGGGTTAAGAACCAGAGCCATTAATGCAATCAATCTTCAGTAATTCAACTGATCTACCATCTTACATTTGGTAAGTACACAGGAAACAACCTTTATTTTTTAGTTTAATAGAGAGTCAATGTTATATTAAGTAATAGATGTATTTTTCTTCATACTACTCCTTAAATGCTCCCTTTTCCAATTTTATTGAACATAGTTTTATAAAATCTAACTTTATGAACCAAAATTTTAATGCCTTATTTTGCATATCTCCCTTGATTTTTGGCAATTTATCTTTTGCGGATTGCCTTTAAGTACACATCAGTTATTGAAAATGTCATATCTTTCTATTTTAACTGCCGTGTTGCCATTTATTTTAAGTGGATCATTAATCACTTCTTTGAAACTTAAGCTCCTTAAATTCTTCATTGTATCAATGTTCTTTTTTTCAGTCATTTTACAGTAACTCAAGCTTGTCAATTTTCAAAAATTAACTTTTTAAGAAAATTTAGTGTATATATTGTGTAACTTTTTATGGATTTGCATTCAAAATTAAAATCTAACTATTGAACTTGTAGCATTTCTGAAATGTGTGTGTTCACTATTACAACATTATGGAAAATATTCAATTTAATATTTGAAAAGCAAGAAAATATAAGCCATTTTTCAACCAATATTAATTTCTAAATGTCACATATTATTGAAGAGAGAAAATGAAAACTATTTGCCTGTTGATGTCTTAATAGCGGAGCTTCATTAATCTTTCAAGGTACCAAGTAAATGTCAAAATGTAAGTGAAAGAAAAAAAGACAAGAATTTAACATTAATGTTTTCATTTTCAAATTGAGAAACATTAACTGAATTATTTATCAGTGTGCTCACAATCTTAAATTTCTATAAATTTTAGTACTACTAAAAGAATATTTCATATGGAAGAAAACTTAACCTAAAATAAGTGGTTCATTGATTTTTGAACTAATGAGCTTAACTACAAAACTTCTTAAGGAATCACTAAATATAACTAGTAGAAAACTGTGTTAGATGATGTACACTCAGAATTTTTCATTCTGCAAATATCATTTTATTTATTTACTTATTTATAGCTTTTTTTGAGCAGATTTTATTGAAGACTAGAGAGATGAGAATTTTGGCCAAGGTTAACAAATATGTTCTAAAAAGAGCTAGAACTCAAAGACTATTTCCTCATCCCTGCTCTTTTTATTACATGTATTCTGTCCTCTTTCCTAATTCTTTGCTTTTAGACAGTTTATCCAAATTTGTTTTGTAATTCTCTTTAGAGCTCCATTATGCTAGAGGCTATGTTGCTATTATTTTCTGCAAATATTATTTGAGCATTTACTAAATCTCAGATAAGTAGTATACACTAGATGTGATCATTCCTCTCAACAGGCAGTTACATTAAACAGATAAGCCCCAAGTCAGTATTTAAATATGTTGCCAAAATGTCAATAAATGTTATATAGGATAAGAATATAACGAAAATATGACAAGGGAAAAATATCATCTATGGGAAGCAAGGTACTTGGCAAGGTCAATCTCAGAAGGGGACATTTGAGATTAAACATGAAAGATGGTGAGTTGTTATCTAAATGAAGTATATAATTGTTGAATCAGTAAGTTGTACACTTGAAACTAATATAATATTGTATGTAAATTATATTTAAATAATAAAAAATAATAAAAATTTAAAAAGATAAGAGCAGAAATATAAAAAAGAAAAAGAAATAAATCAAGTGTTCTTGGAAAGAACATTCCATAAGGGAAAATGCATGCACATACATATGAATTACTAATTAAGATATACTCACATAATCTTTTTATATCTATAATAAGATATATATATCTTATTAAATAAGTATGCAAACATACTTCTGTGAAAATAAAACATTACTAATTTTGGAAAATTTATAAATTTTATGCAAGAGAAAAGAAACCATCAATAATCCCATACTCTAGAAATACAGGAAATTTATGGAAATGAGCTCTCAGGTACCCCAACTAATTTTTTTAAGATTATTTATTTATTTATTTGACAGACAGAGATCACAAGTAGACAGAGAGGTAGGCAGAGAGAGAGGAAGGGATGCAGGCTCCCCGCCAAGCAGAGAGCCTGACGCGGGGCCGATCCCAGGACCCCGGGATCATGACCTGAGCCGAAAGCAAAGGCTTTAACCCACTGAACCACCCAGGAGCCCCAGGAACCCTAACTATTGTTCCTAATTATATCTTTACAATCCATGTACACATATGCATGTTTTCCTACAAAAACATGTGGTTTTTGGAGCCCCTGAGTGTCTCAGTGGGTTAAAGCCTCTGCCTTTGGCTCAGGTCATGATCTCAGGGTCCTGGGATCGAGCCCTGCATCGGGCTCTCTGCTCCACAGGGAGCCTGCTTCCCTCTCTCTCTCTGCCTACTTGTGATCTCTGTCTGTCAAGTAAATGAATAAGAATCTTTAAAAAACAAAAACAAAACAAACAAACAAAAAAACAAAAAACCTGGTTTTTGTAGTCACTATCTTTTGTAGTTTTTATAGTCACTATCTTTTCTTTGACAGTGTACCCCAAGCATTTTTCATCGGGAATAAATGTCTTTTGTCAACCCCACAATAAGGAATGTAACATCTTCATATTATAGATATCCAAACTATCTAAGTTTATTTCTATATCTGTTTCCACATCTCTACTTAGACAATATTCTATTGTTGTACACTTAGGTTGTTCTTCTTGCTATTACACTATTATTTAAAAGAATAATTTAAACATAAACTCTTCAAGGATGCCTTTCTGACAGGCATGAGGTGATATCTCATTGTAGTTTTGATTTGTATTTCCCTAACAATGAGTGATCTTGAGCATCTTTTCATATATCTGTTGGCCATCTGTACTTCTTTGGAGAAATGTCTGTTCCTGTCTTCTGTCCATTTTTTAACTGGATTATGTTTTTTGGGTGTTGAGTTTTATCAGTTCTTTATATATTTTTTATACTAATCCTTTATCAGCTATGTCATTTGCAAACATCATCTCCCATTCCATAGCTTGCCTTTTAGTTTTGTGGATTATTTCCTTCATTGTACAGAAGACTTTCATTTTGATGAAGTTCCAATAGTTTATTTTTGCTTTTATTTTCCTTGCCTCAGGAGACATATCTAGAAGGAAGCTGCTATGACCAATGTCAAAGACATTACTGCCTTTGTTCTCTTCTAGAATTTTTATAGTTTCAGGCCTCACATTTAGGTCTTTCATCCATTTTGAATATACTTTTGTGTATGGTTAAGAAAGTGGTCCAGTTTCCTTCTACTGCATATAGCTCTCCAGTTTTCCCAAAGCCATTTGTTGAAGAGACTATCTTTTTCCCATTGGATGTTCTTTCCTGCTTTGTTGAAGATGAATTGACCGTATAATTATTGGTTCCTTTCCTGGGCTCTTTATTTTGTTTCATTGGTCTATGTGTCTGTTTCTGTACCAGTGCAACACTATCTTGAGCTCTATAGTTTTGTAATATAACTTGAAGTCTGGAATTGTGATGTTTCAGGTTGGTTTTTCTTTTTCAACATTGCTTTGGCTATTTGGGTTCTCTTTTGGTTCCATACAAATTTTAGTCTTGTTTGTTCTAGCTTGGTGAAAAATGCTGGTGGTATTTTGATAGGGATTGCATTAAATGTGTCAATTGCTTTGGGTAGCATAGACATGTTAACAATATTTGTTCTTCTGATCCATGAGCATGGAATGTCTTTCCATTTCTTTATGTCCTCTTCAATTTCTTTCATCAGTGTTTTATAGTTTTCAAAGTACAGGTTTTTCAGCTCTTTGGTTAGGTTTATTCTTAAGTATTTTATTGTTTTTAGTGCAATTGTAAATGGGATTGATTCCTTAATTTCTCTTTTTGCTGCTTCATTATTGCAACAGATTTCTGTACATTGATTTTGTATCTGGTGACCTTACTGAATTCATGTATCAGTTCTAGCAATTTTTTGGTAGAGTATTTCACATTTTTATATAGAGTATCACATCCTCTGCAAATAGTGGAAGTTTGGCTTCTTCCTTACTGATTTGGGTGCCTTTAGTTTCTTTTTGTTGTCTAATTGCTGTGGCTAGGACTTCCATTCTATGTTAAATAACAGTGGTGAGAGTGGACATCCCTGCCTTGTTCCTGAACAAAGAAGACAAGACCATGCTTATCTTTTTCCTGACTGAGTTTTTCCCCATCAAGATGATCTTAGCTGTGGGTTTTTCATATATGGCCTTTATTATGTTGAAGTATGTTCCCTCTAACCCTCCTTTGTTGAGGGTTTTATCATGAATGGATATTGTATGTTGTCAAATGATTTTTCTGCATCTATTGAAATTATCATGTGGTTCTTATCCTTTCTTTTATTAATGTGGTGTGTTATGCTGCTGGATTTGTGAATATTGAACGACCCTTGCAACCCTGGAATATATCCCACTTGATCATGGTGAATGATTCTTTTAATGGACTGTTGGATTTAGTTTGCTAGTATTTTATTGAGAATTTTTGCATCCATATTCATCAGGGATATTGACTTGTAATTTTCTTTTTAACAGAGTCTTTATCTGGTTTTGGTATCAGGGTAGTGGTGGGCTCATAGAATGAATATGGAAGTTTCCCTTTCTTTTCTATTTTTTGGGGGGGGAATAGTTTAAGAAGAATGGGCATTAACTCCTCTTTTAAATGTTTGGTAGAATTCTTCTGTGAAGCCATCTGGCCCTGGACATTTGTTTGTTGGGAGGTTTTTGTATTACTGATTCATTTTCTTTCTGGTTATTGGTTGTTCAAGTTTTCCATTCCGTTCTGTTTCAGTTTTGGTAGTTTATATGTTGCTAGGAATTTATCCATTTATTGCAGTTTGTCTAATTTGTTAGCATGTAGTCTTTCATAATATCTTATAACTATTTGTATTTTTTTGGTGTTGGTTGTTATTCTACTCTCTCATTTGTGATTTTATTTATTTGGGTCTTTTTTTCTTTTTGATAATTCTCGCTTGGGGCTTATCAATTTTTATAATTTTTTTCAAAGAATCAGCTTCATTGATCTGTTTTGTTGTTGTTGTTTGCTTCTGTACCATTTCTGTATATATATAGAAATGTATCATTTATTTCTGCTCTAATTTTTATTTCCTTTCTTCTGCTGGCTTTAGCCTTTGTTGTTCTTTTTCTGGCTCCTTTAGGTTTAAGGTTAGGTTGTTTATTTGAGATTTTTCTTGCTGCTTAAGGTAGGCCTATATTGCTATACGTCCCTCTTAAGACTACTTTTGCTGCATCCCACAGGTTTTGGACTGTTTTGTTTTCATTTTCATTTGTTTCCATATTAAAAAAAAAAATTGTCTTTGATTTCCTGGTTGACCCATTCATTGTTTAGTAGCACGTTGTTTAAATAGCATGTTCATGTACTTGTGGTCTTTCCAAATCTTTTTCTTGTGGTTGCATTCAAGTTTTATATTGTTGGGGTCAGAAAATATACATGGTATGATCTCAATCCTTTATACTTGTTGAGGCCTGGTTCGTGACTTAGTGTGTCATATATTCTGGAGAATGTTGCATATGCCCCTGAGAAGAACGTGTACTTTGCTGTTTTCGGATGAAATGCTCTGAATATATCTGTTAAGTTCATCTAGTCGCGTGTGTCATTTAAAGCCATTGTTTCTTTGTTGATTTTCTGTTTAGATGATCTGTCCATTGATAAAAGCAGGGTGTTAAAGCCCCCCCTACTATTCTTGTATTATTATCAACTAGTTGCTTTATGTTCGTTACTAATTGTTTTATATATTTGGGTTCTCTCATGTTGGGTGTATAATTATTTACAGTTGTTAGATCTTCCTATTGGATAGTCCCACTTATTATGATATAGTGCCCTTCTTCATCTCTTGTTACAGCCTTTGTTTTAAAGTCTAGTTTGTCTGATAGAAGTATGCCTACTCCAGTTTCCTCTGACAACCATTTGCATGATAAATGTTTCTCCATCCCCTCACTTTCAATCTGCAGGTGTTTCTAGATCTAAAATGAATCTGTTGTAGACAGCAAACAGATGGATCTTATTATTATTTTTTTTTCTATCCATTCTGACACCCTGTGTCTTTTGATTGGGGCATTTAGTTCATTTAATTCAGAGTAATTATTGATCGATATATATCTGTTCCATTTTATTGCTTGTTTTGTCATTGTTTCTGGAGATTTTCTCTGTTCCTTTCTTGATGAAATGGTCAGTTTTAAGGTTCTTTTTTTTTTTAAGACTTTATTTATTTGACAGACAGAGATCGCAAGCAGACAGAGAGGCAGGCAGAGAGAGAGGAGGAAGCAGGCACCCTGTCAAGCAGAGAGCCCCATGCGGGGCTTGATCCCAGGACCCTGAGACCATGACCTTAGCCAAAGGCAAAGGCTTTAACACATTGAGCCACCCAGGCACCCCAGTTTTAAGGTTCTTGATACTCATCTCCTAACAGCAGGAGTATGAAGCACATTTTTCTACAATCTCATTAACATTAATATTAGAGGTATTAGCATTAAAATGTGTGTATATTAATTTGAAGAACTAATCATAGTGACTTGCTTAATTTGCATTTCTTGGTGCATCGGTGAAAATAGAGTTTTTCTCCCCTCAATTTTTAATTGGTATCTTTATTTTTTCAAAAGGTTTTCATTCTCTCAAATTATTTTTGTTGTTGAATATGATAAGATTTAAAAACCACCTTATCAACCTAAATTTGATAAGTATTTTAAAATATTTATGTTTTTCAAAAAATAGCTGTCACTTGCCTTAAGCTTTTAGTTTTTTAAAAATAATAGATAACCATATTAAGTAGGTAGCAAAGGATGCAAATGATGTAATAATTATTTTCAATACAACTGAATACTGTTCAAATTTTTAAAGTCCTATTTATACGTTGTAATAGATAACATTCATACAAAGGGATAGTTTTTAATTAAAGGAATAAGAAGTATGTAAAATCTAATTTCATGAATTTACTTGGGCAAAATTAAAAAATTAAATTCTGTTCATATAATTGGCCAATTTAGTGAATCTGCTGAGTAGAGATGATAAAATGTCTATAAGTAAAACTTGTTTTGTGGATGCTGAACAAATATAAAAAAGAAGGCATTGCTTAATAAAATCAAAACTATAAAAACATTTTGCTACCTGAAAAGGAAGTACTATAAAGAATAAAATATTGGTCAAGTTATGAAAAACAAAATGATTACTTCAGCTAAATTTATAAGTGTATAACCTTCAACTTTTTTAGCATTAAATTACTTATGATTATAAATTATAAAAGAACATTGTTTATTTTTAGTAGTTCTAGCATGTCGGCTAAATTCCCCTTACAATTTAGTCTATATTCAGGTTATTGTATGTATTTATTATTGGATATGTTATAATTTTACCCAAGTTTTACATTTAAGCAAATTTAAGGAGTGTACCAGTTTTGTATACTTAGGTTTCTTTAAGCAAGTAGCGTGGCGCCTCTAATTATATAATGATTGTACTGAGGAGGAAAAATCACTGAAAAACTACATGCCTTCATCTTATGACCATAATATAAAAGTAAAATGGTAATATTGAGTTTAGTATACAGAAAGATGAACGGATCCTTATAAGGTTTTCAAATTTATGCCTTTAAGAAATCTGCTTCCTTTCATCATTTACATTTTACAAAGCTGAACGATGCATTGAGGTTCAGTAAATGACTTTCATCTTGAGGTAATTTGGAGGGGTCTTGGGTTTTGAGGTGACAATTTAATAAATTAAGGACCCATGATATAGTCTAATTTGTGGGCAGTACACGATGAGTGATACCCTGTGGTTAAGACTCACAGTGAATGAAAGAAGAAGACATGTCATTGAAACAAAGTGGAATTAGAGAATCTGGGGGTGGGAGGTTGGCATTTTCAGTGAGTGGAAATTTGGGGAAATATCCTAGAGAAATATTATTTGAAATTAATGCTGAAGGTTAGTGTCTTGGAGATGGAGATGGGGAAGGGCATTCAGGTCCTGGGAAATGAAGAAATTCTCCTAGTCCTGGGAATGTGCAGTGCATGTGTAACCTGGGGAACATACTAATATGACTGGAAAGGTAAGAAAATTGTAGCCAGAATATGGAGGGTTTTGAGTGTCATGATATTACCTTTCATTTTGTTATCATGGGAGGTGGAAAACTACATTTTTTTTTTCTTTGAAGGAGAATTGGCACTGATTTAAGAAGTTGCACTGGTTAACAAGATAGTTTTAGTAAGAATAGTGCACTGAAAGAACAATGATAATAGAAGATAAAGAAAACAAATAATTTGATATTTGTTTAGGTGAGATGTTTAAGGTATTGAACTGAGGATTAAGCATGCATAGGCATCAAAAACAGACTTATCAGAGTGGAATTTTAAAAAGAAAACTGGGTCAGGAATATAGGGGAAGGGTTGAAGATGATACAGAGGGCCAGTTTAAGTGATTGTGAGAATGCAAAATAATCAACAATGATAAAGAATAATATAATTTAGATTTTTTCCCAAACATTCTTCTGTTATTACATATTATTGCCCAATTCATTAAAATATTTTTATTCTCTTTCATTATTTCATTAACAAACACAGATTGACTACTGTTAGTTTTATATATGACCAAAAATACTGTCATTGTCTCCTCACCCACAATTATCAGTCTGTAACTTCACCCTTATTTGTTTAGAAAGTGATATCTGGAATGAAGCTACTTTAGTACACTTGTTCAGAATTTCTCCCTTTATTTGGTGTTCTTTCTTAAATTAAATTCTGTCACTGAAAAATATATTTTTCTTAGCACCAACCCAATTTCTTTTTGTTTTGTACATTACAACTCCCAATGGCCTTCTTCTATTTTATACAATCCTTTTCATAATATCCTGTTTCCATTCCCCTCTTGCTGTATTAAAGGACTCCTCCTCTGTGGAATGTATATATAAACAAGGGTCCCAACCAAATGTGTCTGCCCATGATCCTGTCATTGTGTTAAAAAAAAATGGCTAACAAGTCAATCTTGTTATTTTGTTGTCAACCTTCTTGAAAAGCTGACACCAATTATTTCCAATCAGTTTTCTCATCACTCATTTCTTACTGTCTTGTTGGAAGTCTGCTCTCTCTCTTTTGCTTTTGTTGTACTGAAGATCCTAAACCTTCTTGTCTTGATGGCAGGATTGGATGTTTCAGAGTACCTGCTCATTTTCAACACTCTTCCTTTCCTTGCAAACACTGATGCCTTCGATTCCTTCTGCAAGCCTAAATAAACAAAACATCTTTCCAGACTCTTGTCCTTTGTCTTTTTTGTTCCTCTTCCTACATTGCCCCCTTTATCAATTATTACCCTTTTAACAAATTCACTGTGCTCCAGATCAGTCTCTCTCTCTCTCTCTTTCCCCCTCTGTTTCATGCTTTTTAAATTACTGCCTCTCCTTTCATTCACTTTTCTTACCTTTATGTTTCCAAAGTCTGTTTCTGGAGGTTCAGCTCCTTTCTCAAACTCAAGGTATGCAAATACAAATTCATTCTCCTTTCCTAAGTCTGCACTTTTCTCACATTTTTAATAAAGTACTACTGACCACTCTGTCCCTCAGGATTGAAACCATTTTTTTACAATTCCTTTTTGTTCTCCAAATGCAATTGCTTCTGTGGATCTTATGCTGACATGATTTGTAACCATTATCTTGGTTTGCCAAATAGAGCCACTTGGCCCTGTGTAGAGCACCCTATAATGGTAGCATACCATACTTTCTGATGTCCTTGCAGCTGAATAAAGAAAATAAGTGTGAGGGGCGCCTGGGTGGCTCAGTGGGTTAAGCCTCTGCCTTTGGCTCAGGTCATGATCCCAGGGTCCTGGGATCAAGATCAAGCCCCTTATCAGACTCTCTTCTCAGTGGGGAGCCTGCTTCCCCCTCTCTGCCTGCTGCTCTGCCTACTTGTGATCTCTCTTTCTCTGTCAAAAAAAAAAAAATTTATCTTAAAAAAAGAAAATGTGTGAATTAAAAGTTATGTATGTGCATGTGAGAAAGAGAGAGGGAGAAGAGGGAGGGAGGGGGAGAGGGTGAGAGAGAGAAAAACAAGCAGGGAAACTAGGACCTTCTGGGCAAAGCCTTTAATTCTCTGGTTTAAGATGAGGAAGTGTTTGGTTCCTATTGTGGAAGAGGTATTGGCGCTACTCAATATGGTTACCGGGTTTCTGAGCATTTCTGATGAGAAAAGACATCTTGTCATGATATATATGTGGAATATTTGAAAAATATATCTTTGCTATTGTAACCTGCTGGTATTTGGGGATTGTGTGTTATGGAATAATTCACTTTACACTAATTGATAACTTTTTCTTTTTTCCAATCCTTTTAAATTCCACACTGCTTTTAACCCATATAGTTCCTTCTGCAACGTGTAACTAAAAAAAAGTTCCAGGTCACTTCCCAACCTTTAGTTCAATCCATTTGTTTTTGCTTCCTTATCATTCACAATTTTGGTTAGGATTTTGCTTGGTAAATATTTCCCTCCCCTACTGAAGTTATAGTTGATAAGGGAAAAACCCTATATTGACGAACTTGTTTTTATGCCGGTTCATTTATTCAATGAAAAATATGTATTAAGTCCCTACTATGTGCTATAAACTGTCATTGTAACATTGAAAAAAAAAGATTAGGTTTTGTCCTTATGGAGAGCACATTCTGGTGTCATTTAAAATGGAAGGAAATTTATAGTTTAGTTAAATGTCAAAAAAGTCCAGAGTATAGAATACATAATTCATGATACATGAGTTTACTCAAATACTGTATGATATTTAAAATGATGCTTCTTAACATAAGTTAACAATCTAATTCAATGGTTAGGAATGTGGACTTTGAGGTCATATTCACGTATCAGCTCTATCTTCTATCTCAGGCTCAGATTTTTTGTTTGTAAAATATGGACAATAATAGTACCTATCAAAATACTGCTGTGAGGATTAAATATGTAAAGTTCCTGGTATAGAGTAGTGGCTCAGTAAATACAAATATTGTTATTTTCTCCTGCAATAATATCCTATGCAGATATTAAAATCGTTTTAAAGAATATCTATTCAAATGTGAACATTTTCAATTAAAGTGCTAAATATAAAATGCAGCATCAAAATTTTATATATCATCTTAATGTCATAATCTTATAAAGTTTAATCAACTTGTCTATTTTTTAAAGAAGTATGAATATAAATTTTATATGTTGTATAATTTTGGTTTTGAATATTCTTATACAATGTCTTTTATATCTTTAAGATTTTACCAATTCCAGACTTCAAGTTATATTACAAAGCAGTAGTAATTAAAACAGAATGGTGATGATGTAAAAATAGACACATACATTAAGAGAAGAGAATACAAATCCTAGAAATAAATCCACAATTATATGGTTGATTGATCTTTGACAAAGGAGGAATAAATATATAAGGGGGAAAAGACAGTCTCTTCAACAAATGGTGTTGGGAAAACTGTAAAACAATGCAATGGTATCACCTTCTTTACCAACCACAAAAATAAATTCAAAATGGTTGAAAGACCCAAATGTGAGACGTAAAGCCATAAATATCCATGAAAAGATCACAGACAGTAATTTCTCTGACATTGGCCATAGCAACATTTTTCTAGATATGTCTCCTGAGGCAAGGGAAATAAAGGCAAAAATAAACTACTGGAACTACACACTAGTTCTGCACAGTAAATGAAACAATCCACAAAACTCAAGGCAACTTATTGAGGGGGAGAAGAATTTGCAAATGACATATCTGATAAAGAGTTAGTATACAAAATATATAAAGAACTGATATAACTCAACACCCCAAAAATATATAACCCAATTTAAAAAGTGGATGGAAGACATGAACAGACATTTTTCCAAAGAAGAAATGCAGATGGCCAACAGACATATGAAAAGATGCTCAACATCACTTATCATCAGGGAAATGCAAATCAAAACTACAGTATGGTATCATCTCACACTGGTCAGAATGGCTAATCTCAAAAATGCAAGAAATAACAAGTGTTACCAAGGATGTGGAGAAAAAGAAACTTCTTGAATTGTTGGTGACAATGTTAACGGAGGCAGCCATTGTAGAAAACAGTATGGAATTTCCTGAAAAAATTGAAAATAGAACTACTTGATGATCCAGTAATCACAGTACTGGGTATTTACCTCCAAAATACAAAAACACTAATTCAAAGGGACTTACTCACTCCTATGTTTATCACAGCATTATTTACAATAGCCAAAATAAGGAAGCAGCCCAAGGGTCAACTGAGAGATGACTAGATAAAGATGTGGTATAGGTATACAGTGGAATACTATTCAGCCATCCATAAAAAAGCATAAAATCTTGCCATTTGTAACATGGATAGAGCCAGAGAGTATAATGCTAAGTGAAATAAGTTAGTCAGAGAGAGACAAATACTTTATAATTTCACTCCTATGTGGAATTAAAGAAACAAAACAAATGAGCAAAAGACAAAAAGAGGGGGGAACAGTTACATTTACCGTTGTGTGTTTCAACCATTACTTAAAACAATAAAAAGTAGATTATATTATTTTGTAGAAAACCCTTCTATTTTCAAAATTCTTAAACAAATAATTTGTAGAATTGATGATTAACAGGAATCATTCATATTCTCATTAAGTGAACAAAATAATGGTCAAGTTTTATATATTAATTAAATAAAGCAGCTTTTTGTTGTAAAAAAAAGACTTTCTCATAAAACACTTCAAGTAATATATTTTGGGCAATAAAAATAAGTACTAGATCATATTTCACTTATATGTTTTCTCTATGAACATAAAAAAGATATTTTTTTCTGTCTCATTTATTTCAAACAAAGTATATCTGCAACATCTGATTCGGCATGGTTTAAATGATATGCATTTCCTAGACTTCCTATTCTCTTTTATAAAAGAATAATGTTACCAAGTGTTGGCTCACCTGCATGATTAAAGAAGAACCTGCCAAAACTAGAAAATTATAGAGTATCATGAAATAATAATTTTGTAAGCACAGATATTGGATGCTATTGGCAGTGCAAACAGTCTCTTGAGAACCATAACCCATCACCAAGGGCCCATTATTTTTTACCTTTATTCATTGACACATCACAAAATAAGTTCTTAAAATACTCTAAATAAATAAGCACTGAGTACCAGCACCTGTAGTTTAACTAATTTTTATCTCTGCTGCTTTGAATTAGGAACGAAAGCAAGCATGAAATAATTCCTACTGTATTTCCTTTCAGATTATGAGAGACCTAATAGAACACTGGAAACACGGAAGTATCTTTGTTTACTATTGAACTATCATTTTTAAATATAGAAATGATAAAGAAGATAGCATTGACATTTGAATCCCTTTAGAAAGTGATATGTGGGGGCACCTGGGTGGCTCAGTGGGTTAAGCCTCTGCCTTCGGCTCAGGTCATGATCTCAGGGTCCTGAGATCGAGTCCCGCATCGGGCTCTCTGCTCAGCGGAGAACCTGCTTCCTCCTCTATCTCTCTCTCTCCCTGCCTCTCTGCCTACTTGTGATCTCTCTCTGTGAAATAAATAAATAAAATCTTTAAAAAAAAAAAAAGAAAGTGGTATGTGAGATGTAGGCAAGATGTATCTATATCTATCTATATCTATCATCAATATCTGTATCTGTCATCTATATCACTATCTATATCTACATATATCTCAAATTTTTTCCCTAAAAAAATGAATAACTGAAATGCCCTTTTGCATAAATTTTAGAATTGATGACTAATGATAGGATTTAAATAAAATGAATCTACTCCAACAAAACTGTTAGCCATATATTATAAAAAGCCCACCATTCATAGAATCAAGGGTTCTGAGAATTGGAAATATTTATTTCAGATATCTGTTTATATTTGAAAGTATTTATATTTCAGAAATTTATTTTAATGTCTCCTCCAATGCTTCCTGCATTCCTGAGCTTTGTTAATATTCCTTACATTGTTCCTCAGCTTCTCTCTCACTTAAGATATCACAATCTGTGTATGGATTATCTCCTTATCCTCATAGTCTGCTCTTCTAAATGTTTAGGGTAACATTCAGTCTCAATAGTCTTATCGTTTTCATAGAGCCACATTAGTTTTGTTTTCTTTATCTTTCAACTAGATGAAATATATCAACCAAATTTAACTACGGATTATAAATGCTCTCCAATCTACAAATTAAAAAAAAACAACACAAATCTTACTTAATAGTGATACTCTTAACCAGATGCTGAGCATATAACAAATAGAGTTTTGGTAAAGCTCCTTTGAGCCTTTTTGAAATTCCAATTTCTGGCTTTGTGTTATGTTTAAACATATGGTGAAACTCTAAAAACTCAGTTTCCTTCTATTTGAAATCGTCTGGTTTGTTTCAATATCAGTGCTGAATTTATAGAGCCATACCTCCAAGAACATGATGTGCCAGTACTATCCACTGCTTTCTCTCCTCCTTGGCTCTTTTATTTTCCCCCACAGTCGAAACCTACATATGTTAGAAATACTTGTAGTGGATTTGTAGCACTCTGAATGCTTCAAAAATGCTTTCGTGCCCAAAAGACATAAAAAGAGTCATAGTTTTTATATGGCCACTCAATTTTTGATCTAAGAGCCCCCCTCCCCCAAAAAGTACAGGAAGAGATATCTTTTTCTTTTAGCCTAGCATATTTATTTTGTGCCCATTTTCATGATTTGATCATGATGGCTATTAGAATTCTGGAAAATGGCTTGGTCATCAGCCTCAGAATTTATTTTTGTGAATTTTACACTATGATTACTGAGTTGTGCAAAGACTGAATCACAGCTTCTTAGCCAGCTGCACTTTGAAATTGGAAAGTTCATTTTTAAACATAAAAATATTTTTCAAACTGGCTAAAACTTATTTTTATACAATTTGTTTATTAATGAGCATTTTTTAATCTACAAAGTTAATATTACATACAAACTTGGCTAATCCAATTAGAGATACCACTGGACATTTTAAACAGAGCCAAAATTCTGTCATGGTTTGCTCATGGAATATTATCAAAAGTTCTCATATAGAATCTAACCAAAAGTTAGGTATTTTACAGAACAGAGATAAATATAATTTCAGCCATTCCAAATAATTGACAATGCATGCAAAAGGTATATAAATCACTTCCTATTGTGAATAACAAAAGATATGTTTATGTTCAGTAGCATAATTAAAATATAATTCACTTACTATACAGTTTACGTCTTATTAATGTACAATTCAATGTATTTTCGTATACAACACAATCTAATTTTCAAGAAACCCTCTACCTCTCAGCAGCTTCTCACCTTCCTTCCCTCCAGCAATCCCCCAACCCGAGGAAGATACTAATTCTATCTCCATACATTGTCTCTTCTGGGCATTTCATATAAATTGAGTCATAAAATATGTGATGTTTCCTAACTGGCTTTTAAAACTTAGCATAAGGTTTAATCATGTTGGAGTATGTATTAATGCTTTATTTATTTTTCGTGCCAAGTAACATTATTTTATATCACATTTTATTTATCTATTCATCAGCTAATAAACAATTTGTTTGTTTTACTTTTGGGTTATTATCAATAATGCTTCTATGAACATTGGTGTACAGGTTTTTCTGTAAACATATGTTTTCTTTTCTATTTTTTTTTAAGATTTTATTTATTTATTTGACAGAGAGACAGCAAGTGCAGAAACACAAGCAGGGAGAGTGGGAGAGGAAAGCAGGTTTCCTGCTGAGCAGGGAGCCCAATGTGCGGCTAGATACCAGGACCCTGGGATCATGACCTGAGCCTAAGGCAGAGGCTTAGCAACTGAGCCACCCAGGCGCCCAGGAGAATCAGTTTTTAAGCAGGGACAGGAAGATTCTGAAAAAAATAAGCATGAAGTAGGGATCTGACTTACAAGATCATCTACTATTAAGATGCAGTAATTAAACCATGTTATTAGTGTGATAATTATAAAACAGTGAATTGGAATAAAGAGTCCAGATCCATTACCTTGTTGTAACATTTCAAGTCAGCAGAGAAAGAATGGTGTGTTCACTAAATGGCTTTGAAATAACTGGCTACTCACTAGGGGGAAAAGTTAATGTATCCATCTCACACCTCAAGCAAAATAAATATGAGATAGATTAAAATCTATTAAAAACTATGAAGTTCCTAGAAGAAAATACAGAAGATTATTTCAAAATCTTGAGGATTCAGGGAAGTCTCCCCAGATGTGAAATCCCAGGTCCATAGATAGCAATGGCTAACACTGGTTAAGATCTAGCATAGAGGGGCACCTGGGTGGCTCAGTGGGTTAAGCCGCTGCCTTCGGCTCAGGTCATGATCCCAGGTCCTGGGTTCAAGCCCCACATCGGGCTTTCTGCTCAGCAGGGAGCCTGCTTCCTCCTCTCTCTCTGCCTGCCTCTCTGCCTACTTGTGATTTCTCTCTGTCAAATAAATAAATAAAATCTTTAAAAAAAAAAAAAAGATCTAGCATAGAGATATGGTGTAAGGAATACAGTAATATCATACACAGTTGGCAGAGGTGAAAATTGATACAAACTTCCTAGAGGATAATTTTTTTAGTTCCTACAAAAATTTATTTTTTTTTCCTATGAAAATTTATGATATGGTATTATCTTCTATCCAATATTCATTTACTTATTCTTTCAACAAATATTTATTGGGTAACTTCTTTATGTTTCAGGCACTATTCTTTGTATTTAGAAAAAAGTGGTGAAGTGGATATGATCTCTCTTGTATACTTTATATTTTAGATGGAAAAGATAAGCAAAAATGAAATAAATAGTTTATCTGATAGTGATTAAGTCTTATAAAGAGATAGTATCATTTGATAGAAGGCAACTGAACTCCTTATTTTTTATGTATTTGACAATTTATGCTACAGTTATGGAGGACTTCTGTGGCCCACCATTAAAAAGGGCTGGTTCCTTTGAATATTCTAATTTGATACCAATTTACCCATTGATTAAAATATGTATTCAGAAAGATACTGTACTGTGAGACATACAAAGATGCAAAAGATCTTAGCATTTGAAGATTTTGGAAGTCTCTTTGAAAAAAGGAAAAGCACTTGAGATTATATTTACTAGTCAATTTTATAGATCAAAGGATGAAAATGGGCTGAATAAGTGGAATATAAGTGTATATTCTGTGTATTAGAGTGAAAGTAAAATATCATGAAAGATTTTAAACTCAAATCTATATGTCATTAATCGGACGGATAACACAGCTCCTTGAATACACCCTGATTAGTCTTGTTCTCCAGCACAGTGCTTTAATAAAACTTTGAGATTGCTCCTGAACGCTTGCAAACTGTGCCTGAAGTGGTTAAGCATATCCACATTTGCATACAGTCCTGCACTTGGTTTACCTGTGTGATCCACAGTTCACATGTAGAATACAAGGTCTTCTGGTTCATTTAAGAGCCCCAAAGTGCCCATAGAGTAATCACTTCTGATTCCCAATGGGAATCTTCTTTCACTATAAAGCCTGAGCACTTTGAGGTGCATTGAAAGCATAATTAAATCCTCTTTCCAGTTCACCCCTTAGACAGTTGTTTAAAAGAGAAAAATAAAGCATATTTTACTTAATTAACATTGACATAGTTAGTGGAGTGGACATTGATTATTTTCTGGAGCCTCTCTCCTCACTGATTTCAGTTTTGGAAGAAGAAAATCAATTGTTACTGTTGGCAGGAAGGACTGATACCCAAGCTGGCTTCTTTTCCAGGACCCAGCTGCCATTGAATCTGAGTAAAAATTTGAGTAGAAAAAAAGACCTTTGTAATATAGGAACATTGCTAAAAGAAAGCATTACTAATGAAAGGTAGTTCTGAAGAGAGCAACATAAAGTAAAAATATGTTATCAGGGACTGATAAAGATGGAGTGAGACTTCCTTAGTAGAGAAAGTTAAATGCCAGGAAATTTAGCAAGTCCATAATGGCTAAATAAAAACAGGTGTTGGGGCGCCTGGGTGGCTCAGTGGGTTAAAGCCTCTGCCTTTGGCTCAGGTCATGATCCCAGGGTCTTGGGATCGAGCCCCACATCAGGCTCTCTTGCTCAGCAGGGAGCCTGCTTCCACCTCTCTCTCTATTTGCCTGCCTCTCTGCCTACTTGTGATCTCTTCAGGTTTGTTAACCTGAAGCACATAAAGGCATCTAAGATCATAGCTAAGTAAACAATTTTATAAAATTCAGCTTACAATTTTCATTTGCTCTACTATGTAGAAGTAAAGATTTTCATAAAAGTTTAAAAATACAGCATTAGAATATTTTTTATGGAAGACACTTTGAAATCCTATATTATTCAGCATTTCAAAGACATTTCCCAATAGTCCCTTTCCATTTTACTTTGTTTCTTTTTAAAGATTTTATTGATTTATTCATCGGAGAGAGAGAACTCACACAAGCAGGGAGAGTGGCAAAGGGAGAAACAGGCTCCCCACTGAGCAGAGAACCCCATGTGGTCAGGACCCTGGGATTGTGACCTGAACCAAAGGCAGATGCTTAATGGACAAAGCCACTCAGATGCCCTGCCTTACCATTTTAGAAATACAAACTCAGTCTGGGTGGATTAAAAGACCAATTTAGCATGTCCTGCATTTTGTTCTAGGAGAACCAAAGTTAAGACATGTTAAATGAAAAAGCATTTCAAAAAACAAATGTGTTTTAGACACACTAAATATCATAGTCTCCTTATTTTTGAAAACTCACAGTGTACTTTAGTATACTAGAAATTGTGAATATTTTGGTAAATAACAGTTCTGTTTAACTTTGACTCAGCATTTCCCAAATGTGTTCAACATATTTGTGTGTGTGAGTGTGTGTGTGTGTGTGTGTGTGTGTGTGAGATTTGGCAAGCTTTAGAATTCCTCAGTACTTACTTAGAAAAAAGCTAAGGTATATTTGTTACTGCCAGCAAGCTATCTCGAGGCAAAATCATCTGTAGAATGAATATTCCATACAATGTAGGTGTAATTTAAAACTGCAAAGATATCTTATTATAAAATTTTCTTTATAAAATAAATCACAAGAATTCCACAAAACACAAGAATTTTTTATTTTATTTGCAGTAACATTAAGAGTATGGGTCTAGGGGTCTGCTGTTTTCCCGATAGATGCAATGTCTAAGACCACCTAAAAGTTGTATGCTCATTTTGGGTGTTTTATAAAAAGAAAAAAAAATTGAGGAAGAGAATGATAGCTTTCTTGACCTTGGAAGAGTCTTTAGCTGTGAGTTCTTTTCATTGTCTATGTATAGGGAAGCTAACACAAATAAATACAATAGTTTTTGTCATCTACCATAATGTAGTTGTTCTTTCAAGTTGTGTTTGTTATCCTTGGAGCTAAATGAAATTGCACCAACTGTGAAACTGTCGTGCAGCTGTCTCTTTTTCCTTCTCTAATAACTTAACAAGGATTGGTAATCTGTAAATAGCATCATTTGCCCACTGTAACCTTGGGAGGACTGCATTTCAATTTCTTCTCAATATAATGAAGTGAAGATGGTAGGTATCTTATTATGTGTGTATTCATCATGATTTCTCCAGCTTCATCTTGCTTTTCAGGTTAAATACCTCTGTCAATGTAAAAGAAGAGTATATTTAAAAAAAAATGTTTATTTGTTTTTGCCAGATAAGTAAGTCACTATTATGTCTGTGACTCCTTTTTCATTGCAAAGTCTCTGAGCCTCAGTGGTTTCTTGAGTGTTGTGCAGTAGGAAAGGAGATCAAAAGGTCCGTCTACTAAGCTTTCAAAAAACTGCTTAACAAAAAACTCAAATTAGCAACAGTATGTAGCAAGTACAATATGCCCTCAGTTTCTATGGTGTACAGAAATAAAGTGTAAGACATAAGGCTTGTTCCCAACCTAGATAGAAAGATGAAATGCAGATTTTTGTAGCATGGCTATAGGATACATGCATTATACATTCTTATAATAAAGTAGTTAATTGTATAACATTAGAAAACATAGCATGCATGAGAATATATAGAAAAATGAAGGCAAAAGAGGAGAGAGGAGAGAATATTCAGTGTGAAATGGGAAGAATAGAAAGTTATCATCAGTTCATGAAAGGCAAACAATTTTCTTTCTGAGTTGCTGTCTCTTTGCTGGTGACTTTGTAGGTTTCTTGTGAGGATCATCTGGGATATATGTGAAAGTGCTTCCTAAACTGTAATCTTAAAAAAAAAAAAAAAGATATTTATTTATTTATTTGAGAGAGAGAGAGACAGAGCATAAGTTGGGGGAGGGATAAAGGGAAAAGAAAGGAGGCAAGCAGATTCCCTGCTGAGAGGGAAGCTTGAGTGCAGATGGATCCCAGGACCCCAAGATCATAACCTGAGCCAAAGTCAGATCCTTAACCAACTGAGTCACCCAGGTGCTCCTAACCTGTAATCTTCTATAAATATGTAAAATATTGTTATCATTTCCTATAGGCCTGTGAGTCATTTCCTGAATTTTTGTTAATAAATAAATTGTAATAGGAATAAGATCCTGAATTTATTTATACTCATCTTCTAATCACTTATAATCTAGTGATACACCTTATTCTGGAAATTTATACCTTATTCAGGTTAATAATGATGTGGCATCTCAGGCCAAATGTCCTCCTCTCCTAGCTTTGACCTTGGTTAAGTTAATTTCTGTGCTCATTTCTTTACCTATAAAGTAAAGATAATAGTGTGGTTCATCTTATAAGATTTTTGAGAAAAGAAAATAAGTTAATATAGGAAAAGTGCTTCAGAACTGTTCCTCTCACATGGTATATGTTCTAAATCTGTTAGTTACTCTTGTGGGTACCATGTTCCAAGGTTAGATGCTATTTTAACATCAGAAAACTGAGGGAAAGTACCATAGGACTTCACTCATATGTGGAATTTAAGAAACAAAACAAATGAGTATAGGGAAAAAAAGAGAGAGGCAAACCAAGAAACAGACTCCTAACTAGAGAACAAAGTGGTGTTGCCAGAGGGGAAGCTGGGGGTGGAGAATGGGTGAAATGGGTGATGGGAATTAAAGAGTGCACTTGTGATGAGCACCAGGTGTTGTATGTGTGTTGAATCACTAAATTCTACACCTGAAACTTAAATTACAGTTTATGGTAACTATTTGAAATTTAAATAAAAACTTTAGGGAAAAAAGGGAAACTGAGGGACAAAAGAAGTCAACCTCCTAGTGACACACGATAAGAGAATCCTCATAGGCATTGGTATCAGGCTCCATGGTGTCTGAATTGTAACTGCTTTGCCATAACCTCTCTAGGACACCTAAGCTCTATTTCTCCCTTATATTACCCCATTTTCCTGTCAACTTCTGAACAACATCTCTCTTTGTTGATTTGGTATAAGAAATAATTACCTATTGGGGCTCCTGGGTGGCTCAGTGGGTTAAAGCCTCTGCCTTTGGCTCAGGTCATGATCTCAGGGTCCTGGGATCGAGCCCCACAGCAGGCTCTGCTCAACGGGGAGCCTGCTTCCTCCTCTCTCTCTACCTGCCTCTCTGCCTGCTTGTGATCTTTGTCAAATAAACAAAATCTTTTAAAAAAATCTTCGGAAAAGAAATAATTACCTATTTATTGTATAATTCTATCTTATCTGTGGGTCAATATCCTCTATTCCAGCTGTAATCTAGATCAACCAGTGGTTTCCTATATTACTCTCAAAACTAATGATAATTTGTTGTTTTAGAGTGATTTCCAGCAGAAGTTTGAGTATTGGCTCTGCCAATTATTAGGTATGTGATCTCTTCAGTCTGTTTTCTCCTGTAACCATAGGAGTCATAAGGTTATATAGAGGAGAGGTTCTGTGTTGTATGAATGGAGGTCTGGGGTCTTGGATTCTCCAGAAGAGTTGTGTGAGTAAGTGTCCTCAGAAGAACAGCCCAGAGAAATTAGAAAGCACAAAGCAGTTATTAAGGTGAAAGTACACTTTCCAGGTAGGAAAGTGGACAGGTTCTGGGGTGGAACTAGCCCCTAGGTTGTTTTGGAATTGGAAATTATTGGGTATCTCTGGGCTGGGAGGAGCTGTGACATGATATACAATGGGGTGGTCTCTAATGGAGGCTGCCTCCAATCATTTGGGAAACTCCTCCCACAGGATGGGAGAGGGAGTTCTTGACCCTATAAGGTTTGTCCTGGAGCCATCACAGCAGTCTTTTTTTCATCAGGGGGCTATAACCACAATGCAAATGTGTTATAATAAGTAGGGATTATCGTTGGGGCAGAGGTGGAAGAGGAGAACAGATATTCTGCACCTGTGACTCTTGATTTGTACGACAGAAGTCTTGAAAGCCACAGGATCAAGATGTTGAGCTCCTGGGCTTGTAATGTGTAGCTTATTTATCATCATCCTTGGCTCCAACCCATGTTTCCATCATTTTGCTTCAAGGATTTGGAACTCTGCCTTGGGGTGTTCCTTCCACTGCTCATGTCTAGCTTCTACTAATAATAATGAGTACTTTGATTATATGTGCAACCTTCCCTAGAAAATGATAGTAATGCAAGTTGATTAGTTCCTAATATGTAATAAGCACTATATGTTAACATTTGCTTCTAAACTGCTATTACAAAAAAAAAAAAAACTGCTATTACTCAAACTGTTTTTGCTTTTCTTTGTTATCTTTCTCTTCTTGTTTAAATCTTTTTTAAAAAAATTCATGTTCTTCATCCTCCTCTTCTGCAAATCATTGCCATGTTCTTTTTTTATTCTGGATCCTCTTTTTGAATCCTCTCCTCATATCCCACATCCAGTTCTATCATTGTATAAATTACATCTTCTCACACGTACTTTATCTTCCATTCATTCCCAGGTGGCATTGGTATTGGACCCTTATTTCATAATTCCAGTATTATTATCATACACTCTTTCGTGTTTTCATATTATAAAACTTCAGATTTAATCAAGAGATCCATTCACTAAATCCTCCCACAAACTAGTCATAACTTCCCATAATTTCTTAATGGAATGTACTGTTACAGTTATGACATTGCTTTTCTAATATAAATAATTACTTCTAAAGCAATGGAACTCTGTGAGGAATTTATGCAAAGACTCATATACAAACTAATTATCCCATGTAACCACCATGGGAAACCAACATAATTTATACATATTTGATTTGCTTTTCTAATTATTACAATGTTTCATCATAACAAACTAATTCGAGGAACACTTGGAATATTTGAACAGTCAAAATGTGCATGTGTAGTGCCTATTGTTAGTCTCATTATCTAGGCCAACTTTTGCTTTACTTGGTTATGGATCTTTTCCTGCCTAGTTTCTTAATCTTAATATTTCAAAAATATATTTTTTTTAAATTTTATTTATTTGACAGACAGAGATCACAAGTAGACAGAGAGGCAGGCAGAGAGAGAGGGAAGCAGGCTCCCTGCTGAGCAGAGAGCCCGATGTGGGACTCGATCCCAGGACCCTGAGATCATGACCTGAGCCGAAGGCAGCGGCTTAACCCACTGAGCCACCCAGGCGCCCCTCAAAAATATTTTTATCGAATATAAATATCGATCTAAATATGTATACACTAAATTCAGTTTATATATAATTTTAGCGCATTGTCTGTTTGCGAGTATTTCTTTGCCGGTATTCTTTTCATCCATTTGCAATCTCTTTTTCTCTAATGTGTAAGCCTTGTCAAATTCAGAAAAAGCTAGGTGCTTTCCCAGTCTTGTTGCCAACATGAGGAATGAGGAATCCTTCTTATCTCTCCCAGTATGTACCGTCTTTCAGAAATTTTTTTTTTTTTTTTAGTCATAGGGATTGATTTCTTTTACGATCCCCAAGATTTGGATCTATAAATACATCCCAGAGAAGTTCCACAATATGTTTAGAAAAATAAAACTATCTTTAGGATAAATATATAAACTCTATAGGGAACAACCAAAGGGTAATGCCCATTTGAATACATCATTCACTCTTTCAGTTATTTATTTATTAATCAAGAATTGTGAACTTCTTTTTAAGGGCCAGATCCTTGGATGAACACAAGTCCATATATAAAAGAGAGTAGGACAAGGTATTTTATTAATTAATTTTACCAATTCTTAAAGGAGTATTACTTTCCATAATTACAAAATACCACGTGAATGTCTAGAGGTTCACAATATAGTGATGTAAGTAACTGACTAAATAAATTAATAATTTTAAATGTTAAACACTCTATAAGGTAGACAAATAAAAAGTTCAGTAGACATATTTGAAACTTAATTCGAAAATTTTCCATGGAAGAAGTGACATTTTTTTCTTGGTCTTCAACTATAAAAAAATTCTACAAATTATACATTGAGATGGGAAATTATACAGAAAGAAAACAGCATGAATGAGGAAAAAATACTGCATGGGCACTGTGTTGGCATTGTGTTGGGTGTATTGGTATGTAAAACTGTTATATTTGAAAGGGAAGGCAGATAAAAAAAACTCAGAGGACAGAAATACATGAGCTTTTATTGGAGACATATTATTGGCAAGATTATGTAAAATCATTTTGTCTAATGTGCCCAAAGATACAAGGTCGATACTCTGGCACCACATTTAAAAATGAAAAATCTAAAATGTAGAGAGGTTTAGCATTTCTAAAGGTCACACAGCTAAACTATAGAACTGGATCCAAACCTTGAAATATGTGACCACAGAGCTTGCCCTGTTTCCATCCCTTGTACTTCCTCAAGAAATTTGCTACAGAATGTCAAGAATGAATTGCAAAGAGTCTTATATTACAAAATACTTTATTAATTAGACAATACAGAGTCAATTCTGTATTTTTTTAGTATGTGAGTGGCATTATCAATCTAGGTTTTATACCATCATTTGGGTAGCAATATGCACAATGGAATAGACCAAGAGTGTCTAGGACAAGGAAAATAAGGGAGAAAATTACAGCAATAATGATAATAAGAATTAGCGGTTATTGAACACTCCTTACAGATTATCATTTAATACTCAACAAAATCCTTAAATGTAGACACTTATACTATGCTCATTTTTCAAATATGGAAGGATAATAAATTATTCCAGGTCGTATCAATTTTAGCTTTAAAAATCCCATGTTTCCCTGTTAGAATGGCCAAAATCAGCAAGACAGTAAACAAGCGTTGGAGAGGATGTGGAGAAAGGGGAACTCTTTTACACTGTTGATGGGAATGCAAGTTGGTGCAGCCACTATGGAAAACAGTGTGGAGATTCTTTAAGAAATTAAAAATAGAGCTACCCTATGACCCTGCAATTACACGACTGGGTATTTACCCCAAAGATACAGATGTAGTGAAAAGAAGGGCCATCTGTACCCCAATGTTCATAGCAGCAATGGCCACAGTCGCCAAACTGTGGAAAGAATGAAGATGCCCTTCAACAGACAAATGGATAAAGAAGATATGGTCCATATATATAATGTAGTATTATGCCTCCATCAGAAAGGATGAATTCCCAACCTTTGTATCAACATGGATGGGACTGGAGGAGATTATGCTGAGTGAAATAAGTCAAGCAGAGAGAGTCAATTATCATATGGTTTCACTTACTTGTGGAGCATAAGGAATAACACGGAGGACGTTGGGAGATGGAAAGGAGAAGTGAGTTGGGGGAAATCGGAGGGGGAGACAAACCACGAGAGACTGTGGACTCTGAGAAACAAACTGAAGGTTTTGGAGGGGAGGGGGGATGAGGGGTTGGGTGAGCCATGGAGCACTGGTTGTGGTGCATAAACACGAATTTTGGAACACTAAATAAATAAATAAATAAATAAAATAAATCCTGTTTCAGGAAGTCCTCCAGTCTGTTGCAATCAATATTGTTGGTTACCTAGGTCTCAAACTGATTAAGTAATTCACCCAGGATCAAATAACTATCACACAGGGAAGCCAGAATTTAAAAGCAGAGGAAGTCAATTGTCATACAGTTTCACTTACTTGTGGAACATAAGGAATAACATAGAGGACATTAGAAGAAGGAAAGGAAAAATGAAAGGGGGGAATCGGAGGGGGAGATGAGCCATGAGAGTCTGTGGACTCTGAGAAACAAACTGAGGGTTTTAGAGGGGAGGGTGGTAGAGGGGATGGGTGAGCCTAGTGGTGGGTATTAAAGAGGGCACACATGGAGCACTGGATGTTATATATAAACAATGAATCTTGGAACACTGCATCAAAAACTAATGATGTACTGTATGGTGACTAACATAACACAATAAAAAATAATAAATTAAGACAATCTTACTTTGAAACATGAAACTTTAGGCAAGCTACTTAATCTTTTTGTGGTTTAGTTTCTTCAATAAGAGGGTGGAGATTACATAAATTTCCACCTCAAAGACTGTTTTAATGATGAAAAAAAATGATGTAACCCACAGAAATGCTTAGGCAGGTGTGTGGCATAGCAAAGGTGCTCAACATGAGTGAGCCACTTTATTCATACCTGTGGAATGGATAGAGTAAACTAAGACCCCAGGTTTTCTTGGGGGTGGGGGCTGTGTTTTGTTGCTAATTTTAATCTTACAGTCTTACTAGATAGTAACTTTTACTTTAGGTAAAACTTGAAGAGGAAGATTTATTTGGGAAAAAATAATAAGTTTTGTACTTAAAATAAAAAAATTTGAAGTGCGGAGTTTTCAGAATGCATTCTTAGTCTACTCCAGCCTGTGCACAGTAGGGATGAGCTGCAGGTGGACAAGACTTCACCAATCCTGGGTCATGGGAATTTAACATAATTCCTGGTGAACTCTGGCCATTGTGTTCACAACTTTGATGTGGTAAGTTGCCACTTTACATCTTGATTTATTTTCATATATATCAATCAGTAATGAGGCAGAGGAAGAAAAAGAGAATAGTAAGACAGAAGACTATGTCCTCCAAGACAGCTGTAACTCCAAAAACTTCCAGCATCGTGCACTTATGCTGTAATTATTCCCATAGTGCTTTAGAACTCGTGATAAACAGGTATCTTATTTGATTACCAAATATGTCTCAGTAGCTGATATCTATGTGCTAAAAATAACTCTGAAATGGAAGTCAATGAAGCTAAAATTGTGAAAAGAGCAATTCAGATAGCTGAAGATGCCTTTCCTGAAAGGAAAGCATGCTGGTAAATTCAGAACTTTAGCAACTGTAATCATGTAAATGTTCCTCTTTGGATTGAATTTCCTTGATGATGATTTTGTTAGTTTGGTAGTCTATTTTAAAGGCTGTATAGTACACATATTCATTTCAATACAGCAACCATGCCTGTGTACCTACTATGTGTCAGACATTGATTTAAGAGCTGTGAATTAAAAATTACCAAAAAATTAAGATGTCTATTTCTTATTCAGACTCAGATGGTTCAGAAAGGCACTGGATAACTATAATTCAGGGGGATAAAAGACAAATACATAGTTGGAAGTTACAAAAATCAAACTAATCATTTCCTTTCAAAATGGGTTTTTTTGGGGTTGGTACCATAATTTAATCACATATTCATCCAAAGTAGAAGTCTGATTTCTTTCCCACATTCCTCACTTCAAATTCATTAATATCCTTTATCTCCACTATATTCCAGTGGCACTTTTTACTTCATACTGGTGTCACTGTTCCCAAGAGTGGTATTTGCCTCTGGCCTCATCTTGATCCTGCACATAACATATAAATCTGATTACGGCAATGGGGGGGGGCTGCGGAGGTATCCCCTGCTTTATTTCATCTCTGTATTAATCATATTCTTTTAGCCTAGTATATAAAGATATTCAAACATGGACTGATTAATATATGAAAGAAGGAATGAATGAATCTGTTCTCTACTGAGCTACCAAGTCTCATCTTTGACTTTCCCTCAAATAGCAGGACATCTAACCCAACAGAGCAACTAGCCTTATGAGTATACTATGGTCTTAGATGCCTTTGGTTCTTCTCTATGGTAGTGTCCCTCTGCTCTCTTATCCCTTTCAGTTGCATTCACATTACAAGGTCTTTTTCACCTTTCCTAACCACCCTCAAGATTATTTAAAATCCTCCTTTTCCCTGCTCCACATGCACTATGTCTGATCACCTCTAGGATTATAGTTATGCTATTAGTCTTTGAAACACTTTCATTGACCATGAATGACTTGAGGGTATGAATTTCACCGTTTATCTTCTTTGCTTTTATTCCTCATGTAGTCTTTCAAATATGATAAATTACCTTTATTTGTTGATTATTAAAGTCATGCATAAGATGGGTAAAAAATGTAGAAGTACTATACTAGGGACACCTGGGTGGCTCAGTCAGTTAAGCGTCTGCCTATGTCTCAGGTCATGATTCCAGGGTCCTGAGATCCAGTCCCACATCAGGCTCCTTACCTGGCAGGGAGCCTGCTTTTCCCTCTGCCTCTGCCTGCTGCTCCCCCTGCTTGTGCTCTCTCTCTGTCTCTGACAAATGAGTAAATAAAACCTTTTTAAAAAAAGAAGTACTACTGTATTCATAAAAGTAACATAATAACAACCATTTATCAGTCCATTATATTTTACAATTTACAAAACATTTTACAGACATTATCTCATTTCGGTCTCATTGATGTGAGGTCAGTTATTATAAAGATAAAATGTAACTATGCAAAAAAGAGAGGAAAATTTTTTGTCTGTTTTTATTTTTCTCCACAGCCAGATCTTTAACAACTAAACCAGCAAGTACGTGTCCAATTAATTAATGAAAATAACTTGAATTTTGCCATCCAAATCATTACTTCATTTGTTTTTAATCTTTTTAAAGACCCAACAGAATGGTCTCCTGATACAAAGAAACATTTCCAATTCAAAATATTTCTTCATTTTCTGGATCAAAAAAGAGAATTTTTCCAAGGCTTAGTTACCAGAAAAGATCTGAAATTTTCCATAATTATATGTGTTTTACATACATCATCACTGGACGTTCTCTTCCTTCATGTGTCCCTTTCTTGTAAATTTTGGATCACATTTTATTTTGTGCAGTTTTCCTGACCTAATGTGCCTATGAAGCATTTGAAGTAGCAGTTTGACATGTAATTTCTGGGATTAATCCTCATAATTGTTCAGTAAAACAGAGTGGAGCTCAGTAATCTTATTTAACAAGCACTACATCTCATTCCGATGTAGTGATCAATAGATTATTAACTTTGAAAAGGATTAATGAGTGTAACCTAATAGCTATGACCGTCAGTGAATGCTCATTTGCTGCTTTTTGGGGTCAAGATAACAATATCTTTATACCTTAGTTTACTCGTTTGTAAAATGTAGGTTTTTATACATGTACATACACATATTGAGAAAGAAAGACAGAGATTTTAACAGTATGTGCCAGAGACAGAGACAGAGAGAGGGAGAGACTGAGATCCTAATAATATATGCCAAATTATGCTAGTCAAAACGAGGACAGAGATGAATAAATGTAAAATCAGTTATTCTTTAGGTGTTTTCTTATGTGCAGGCATTGATTTAAATTACCTTCATTCACCAATTCAGTTAACATTCACAATCACCTTACTTAGTGATGGATGTTTTCATCCTCATTTTACAGAAGAGAAAAAGAATCACAGAGAAGATATGTAATTCACTTAGGAGCCTATGCTTGTTAGTCAAAACAAGATTGAAATCCAAGAACTCTGCTTTAAGGACATCTCTCCTCACCCTTAACAACTACGGTTCAATTCTGCCTACAGAAAAAAGAAGACAAAACAAAACAGGGGAGGGAAGGAGAGAATACTGGCACAGCTTCAGGTGCATATCCATAATTTTAGGGTTTTCTAAAACACTTTGTATATTTGGCACAATTTTCTTAAACTGCCACTAAAATTCAAGACTGTTTCAGAGGAGCAGTTAGAATGAGGTCTTTGAAGATTTTCTACCATCTGACACTATAATTTTAAAGGTTCATAGAAATGTCTAAAGGAAAATCATGAAAGCTCCACAATAAAACTTAATAGAAATAAACAATCTTCATACAATGAAAAAAAAAAAAAACAAATGATCACCAAATACGAGAAAACATCCAATTGGATATTAATAAAAATGCAAATTAAAGCAGCAGTATGATAGCAGGATCAATCTTTCTGAAATTACATCTTTTAGCATTTTCTAATCTCTTCTTTGCTCTCCCCATCCCCTGCCATAAACTTTAAATATTAGTGTTTCTTAAGTACAATCTTGGGTACTTTATCTTTTTCCACACAGTTCCCTTGGGAGATTTTATCCTCTCTCATGGTTTCAAGTAAATGTTAGAGTCCACAAATTCTATCTCCAACCCTGGCATATCCTCTGAGGTGCAGGCTCATATTTAATACTGCTCTTCCCACAAGGAAAGTCAAGGCCCAAAAATGTTAGGTAAAGCCATAGTGTGAAGACAGCATAATGTTTACTGAGCACCTCTTCTTAATAGTGTACCCCTGATCAGTCATCAAACCTGGTACACCATCCATGGGGCATCCATGAATTCAGTGAACCCATTTTTATTTTCTACATTACATCATTATAGCTGGGCATAAGCAAGATCTGTCCTGAATGTTTTAGGACATTGGTAAGTTATTCTTTCTTATTTCTTCCCTGAAAGGCATAGTTTTACTTCTTTTCTTTTCTCGTCGTCATCGTTTTTGTTGTTGTTGTTTTTTTCTTTTTTTCCACTTATCAGGATCCTAAAATAAATTTTTAAGGCCAAGTTGGTTTATGCATACGCTGATTATTAAGCTATCCTCTAAGCTCTACATTTATCCATCTGTTTTGAGTATAAAAAAATCTAGACTCTGTTTCGGGTGCTTGGGCTGGGGTTATACAAACTCAATTTATCTCTTGGCAGCTGGCTTTCTACCAAGTTCCACAGATAAGGGTACTAGAGAACAAATGGAGAGACAGAGGAGAGGAAAGTGTGCTTGCATCTTTCTGTTTTCTTGCTTTTCTTGGCAGAGAAGATCCAGTGTGGACTTTCTCTTCAGCATTGCACTTCTCTCAATTCTTCAGACTCTTTCAGCACTTCCCAAAGCAACCTCATCCTGCTTTCTCAGACGTGCCCGAACCAGCTGAATGATGTGTCCTCCTCTAACCTCTGATTCCAAGATCTTTGGGATTGCTTCAACAAGCTTCTGGGCTCTGACAGACTCAGATTCTTCTCTTTGTTTCTCCAGCTCAGTAAATGGGAGCTGCTTTCCTGCATGATGATTCAGTGTTTCATTTTATCTGCCTTCAACATCTGTTTAACCAACGCTCTATATGTTCCTTCTGTTGAAACATCTAGTGTGGTTTGTGGGTTCCTGACTCAATCCTGACTGATAGGCTGTAGTCATAAATTCCCATCTTGAGGCTTCTTCAAAAATAAATGGTGTATTGTCTTAGAGGAAACAGAATTCATTTATGAAAGGTATTTTGATCACCCTCCAAATGTTAAATACACAGTTAAGTGCTAAGGATACGTAAGTGCCAGGGTAAATAAAAATATTTTCACTAGAATATAACAGTTGGGCAGAGGAAAAAGAAAAGACAAGAACTGAAACAGAATATGACCATAATTTAGTACTTTAACTTAAAAGAATGGACACTGGATAAGGCATCAGGACATGTTTCTAAGTATGGTGGATTCGGGAAAGAAATGAGTGTCGAGAGGTAAGATGAGGCACACTCTAAAAATGTTTGTATTCCCAAGAGTTTTCTAAAGAGTATAAGAAACAGTATGGTGGTGCAACTTGATTGAATGTGTTAGAAAAGTCTCTTGGCAACAGTGGAGAATGGTTAGAAAGGGGGCGAACCTGAAACCAAAGTGTCCAATTAGGATGGGTTGGCAATGCATCCACTGAGACACAGTGAGCACCTATATGCAGGGAGGGATAGCCGGAAGTAGGAGAAAGAGATAGAGCCTCAAATTATTAACAATATAAGACAGGACAGATCAGCTTGTGAGAGGTCTCCCATCTAGTTCACATAATTTAAATTTCTGGAAACTTTTTTTTAACCATAATTAATAGTTCAAAAGTCAATTACCAAATGCCAATTTTCCAAAAATCACTACTTATTGGACATTATTACCTGTGATTTGCGGGCAGCTGATAATCAACAGGCTCAACATGAAACTCACTCTGTCTCTTAAATGAATTTTCCTCAGAACCCTTATCTTGTTAAATTATACTCCCATCTCTAAAGGTCAGGCATCTCCTCCTTGCCTCATCCCACTCATCCCGTTTCCTCAATTGTCTCCTTCAAATGTGCTTCCCTTCATTTCCACTTTTACTGGGGGGTCTTGTGTCAAGCCCTTCTCAGAGCTAAAGTATGGACCATTTTAGTAATATTAACTGTTCTCATGTTCTTTTGTTTTGTTTTGTTTTTTGTTAAAGCTCTCCTAAGCATCTCCTTAGATGCTTGAAATTTAATGTCTCTTACAGAAGAAATGTGAACAGGTGATTACTTTTCTCAAAAACTTTTGTCATTCAGAGGCACCTGGGTGGTGTAGTCCATTAAGAGCCTGACCCTTGATTTTGGCTCAGGTCATGATCTCAGGGTCCCAGGACTGAGCCTCAAGTCAGGTTCCCGGCTCAGCAGGGAGTCTGCTCGAGATTCTTTCTCCCTCTGCCTGTCCCCCCAACTGCACACATGCACTCTCTCTAAAATAAATAAATCTTTTAAAAAAAGAAAAACTTTTGTCATTTGACTGACCCCTGTTCATCTCTCCACTTTCATCCATCAACTCTCCTAAGTTCTCTGTTCTTTGTCACTATACAGCTATTTCAATTTCTTAGCACTTGTATCCTTGGTTTTGTCTGTCTGTGCCTGTCTAAATACTGTTCCATCTCTGTGAAGTGTCTGTCTCTCCTCCTCGTAACGCACACTTGGCCTCTCTTAAACTTTATCTCGATATCACATCCTTTGTGAAATTATAAGGTTTAGCAAATGTTTTATTCTTGTATGGGTATGCATAACAAATATTTGCAGAATATAATGACTAAGTCTATGAGACTTCTAATATAGACTCACAGGAATTTCCCCATTTGTCATAATTGTCTGATTTTAATATTGAGTCATAATTCTTTTTCACTTCAGCATGTGGCACTATTGTAAAGGAAGAAAATATTTACTAAGTTAGCATACTTTAATGATGGTAGATCCATTTAATTACTTGTTTTTCAAACAAAAGCGCATCATAAAAATAAGGGGAAACACTAACTGCCCCCCTCCAAACAACCAAATGATTAAGGATTCAAATGAAGAGGTCACTGAAGAAATTAAGAAGGTAACAATCATAAGAAGTGATTCACCATCAACATGAATTAAATAAGTGTTAGGTGAAGCAAAACTAATAATATTTTGGACTATCGAGTTATAATTGTTTATAAATCATAACAACCAATGCTACTGAGGGCTTTGTAAAATTGAAATGGTCTTTTTTGTTTTTTAAAAGATTTTATTTAGTTATTTGACAGAAATCACAAGTAGGCAGAGAGGCAGGCACAGAGAGAGGGGGAAGCAGGCTCCCCGCCGAGTAGAGAGCCAATGTGGGGCTCAATCCCAGGACCCCAGGATCATGACCTGAGCCGAAGGCAGAGGCTTTAACCCATGGAGCCACCCAGGTGCCCCTGAAATGGTTTTAATTCAAAATTCCTGTAAGCTTAAATTGGTAAAATCTTTCTTGGGAGTAACTTCGCAATACATATAAACTATCTAAAAATATCATATTTTATGCCACAGGTAGGACTCTAAGGGGCCATTCAGCTATGCAGTCCAAGAGATTTGTTATGGTAATATTTATAAGACCAAAGTAAAAAACAAAAATTCCCCAGTAATAAGGGGATGTTAAAACACAGTTTGTTACTATGAATTATAATTAGATATTTGAATATATTAATAAGTACTTTGGCTTCACTAATGTAAATAAAATAAAGAGATATGAATCTGAATAGACAATACAGTTATAAGAATACTGAAGTTACCTATTTGTGAATGGGCAAAATAAAATAGGGAAGACTATTTCAAAATAGTAGCATAGGTTACCTCTGTGTGGTGGGACTATGGGTTGTTTTTTCTTTATGCCGAATTTTTCAAATATACCTTCATTCATAAATTTACATCTTACTTCCTTTACCAAAGTAGCCATTTGGTTATTTAATCAATGAGTTTTCTGACCTGCTAGACTATATACTGCAAGGGAACACGCATTTCTCTTTTTTCATTCCTCATTGTATCCCCCAAAAACTACCCTGTAAAGGGCATTAGTGTTTTAAATGTTTGTGTGGTAAATGAATAATTAGACAGTACTTTGAAAAGAATTTTTCTTCTTCAATAGAGATGAATTTATTCTAATGAAACAAGTTCCATAGTCCTGCATTTGCTCAAGCCTCTCAAAAACCCAGAAGGGACCTTAGTAATTTTCCTTTTTGTAATTTTTCTTTTTTTTTTTTTTCTATTAAAGTGAGATTCCCCCAAAAGAATAAACTTGAAGACTTAAAAGCCTAGATCTGTCTCTGCTCCTTGAATGTTCTTTAGTCTCATAAATTTTTCTTTCATATGTTAATATTTCACTTTGTACAACCACTTTGTAATTCCTAAATATGTTATATAAAATGATTCTTCCCACTGACACCTTAATTATTCTATGAAAACTATTTGTTTCTCTTTCCACCTAAAAAAAGATTTTAGTTTACCTTTAGTGATAAATTCATACCAGTTGTGCCAAATAAAGAGAAAATTTCCTAAAATAATTTGACAACTTATTGAAGAGAAACATCTATTTTTGAAGTCAAGAAACATTGTGCAAGCTTGGCATTTATCTATGGAGACGAAATTTGGATCTATTCCTAGCTGAAAGAGCTGACTGCCTGGAAAAGGCCTGAGGAAAGAAGGGAGAAGTAATCTTCTGAGATTTGCCATTTTTCTTTCTTTTTCTTTTTTGGCTTATTTGTTTTACTTCAGACTGCAGGACTACAAGATACTGTTTTCTGACTACATCACATGTTTAGCAAAGCATTTTGCCTCTGAGTAGCACACATCAAAGGCAACATGAAAATGTAAAGCATTCTTTGGGCAAGACAGAACTTTTATTTGGTCACTTACTTGTGAGTTCAAAGTCATTGCTCCAAATATCAATTTGCTTGATTAGCAAATTGCAGAAGTAGTTTAAAATCATTTTGTGTGTGTGTGTGTGTGTGGGTGTGTGTGTGTTATAATGGAAGGTTATTATTTATGAACTTTAGCTTTGAAATCGGATGTGTTAGTAAATTGTAGTTGATTTTCAAAGTCAAGCAGAGAGAGTCAATTATCATATGGTTTCACTTATTTGTGGAGCATAACAAATAGCATGGAGGACAAGGGGAGATGGAGAGGAGAAGGGAGTTGAGGGAAATTGGAAGGGGAGGTGAACCATGAGAGACTATGGACTCTGAAAAACGATCTGAGAATTTTGAAGGGGTGGGGGGTGGGAGGTTGGGGGCACCAGGTGGTGGGTATTGTAGAGGGCACGGATTGCATGGAGCACTGGGTGTGGTGCAAAAATAATGAATACTGTTATGCTGAAAAAAATAAAAAAATTAAAAAAAAATTGTAGTTGATTTTCATTGCTACTCTCTAGGAGACTAAGGGCAGTTATTCTTTATCAACAAGATATAAGAACATTAGGCTTGGATTAAGATCCATTTCAGTAAGAGGCATTTACAGCGGTTCCCCTTTTTCTAATTGTTTCACCTCTTTCTAAATTAAAAGAGAAAACATACAAGCATTTTTATATGTAAATATTAGGAAAATATAGTTCAGAGACAGGTTCGGAGATGACTAAGTGTGAGAAATTTAAGAATGTGATGAAAAATACCTGGAACTAAACTGGCAAAACACATATCTTGCCAAATTAAAATGTAATAAAGTTAACACATGGAAAGATAACTTTGAAAAAAAAGGTGAAATTGCAACATTTATAAAAATACCAAAATGAACACATATTAAAGAATTTATTTTACTCATTAATCAATGAGGGAACCAGGTAGATTTTATAACCAGACAAAAAGAGAATCCTTCAAAGAATAGATACACTTATAGAATAAGAATATTGAAATGAATATGCAAATGAAGGCAAACCTGGAAAGTCAATTGAACATCTACTAGAAAGGACTTAATTTGCATTGCTATTAGTTTTCTACAACTTGCTGAGTTGAAAAATAGCTTCCATAGAATAGGAGTCAGATAAAATGGAAGAATGTAACCTCATATGTAAATACTGCATGGTTTTCCAATGATTCACCATTTTTTCCTACTTGTATAGGGCTGCTAAAGTATATAGTCATTGTTTCTGTTTTGTATCTATGAGATAAATCTAATCTTTGTTGATTCAATAAAATACACAAAGTTTATATTATTAGAATGATTCTAAATTAAATTAAAATGTTATTGAATTACAGAGGGATGGAGCATTTGAAGATATGAGATTCACTGTAAAGCTCTTTCTTAAGGCATCCTTTCCATCTTGATTACCAGCACCTGATCTGCACGGGTGCTGAAACCAAAAACTTGGGAAGTGGTCCTGATTAGGTCTTCTTCCTTGTTCTACACATCCAACCTATCACCCAGTCATGTTTTACCTCCACTATCTTAGACACAACCAGTTAACTCCATCTTTATTGCCTTTACCCTAGACCAAGTTTGTATCATTTATACTTCTTGGGTATAACAATAGCTTGCTTACTGGGATTCCTGTATTTGCTCTTATCTAATGCTATTCTGTTGTCCACAAAATACTCAATGTGTGGATGTGTGTGTGTGCTTCTAGTTCTCAGAAAACCTTTTATTACCAAGAGGCAGTATGCAGGTTGACTTTTTTCTTCCATTCCAGGCAAAAGAAAATATCAGCTTAGTTTATTTACTTGAATGGATTCATGTTCATTATAATTTACATCCTCCTCTTATGATTATACTCATATGTTCCTTCTGCAGAAAAAAAGAAAAAGACCCTTTTCCATTGGCCCAGGATTTCCCAGAATGATGATTCTGTAAATGAAATATTATTATTATCTTAATGAAAACCTAATGATAATACATAATTCTTTACAGAAAGGAATTCAAATTCCTTTTATCTTTTTGCACTGCACCCTGAGGCCCATTACATTTCTTGTAAAGCAGGATTTCTCAAGTGTGGCCCCTTATGGAGGGTTGTCCTGTGCATGGGAAGATGTTTAGTAACATTCCTAACCTTTACCCACTACACAACATCAGTAACACACACGCATGCATACACAAACAGCCTCAGTTGTGACAAGCAAAAATGTCTCCGGTCATTTATTGCCAAATGTCCCGTAGAGGACAGTATTTCCCCTGGTTGGGAACCATGGCTTTAAAGTGCCAAACATTCTTGCACCTGGACATTCCCGTATGAGCCACCTCTATAAACCAGGCTCTTTAGATCGTATGCATGGTTGCCTTTTTCTCTTTCTACAAATATCAACAAAACATCTCTTATTCTGGGACTTTTTAAAAAAAATTCTATTCAATGGAAAACCATTGTCTGCCCTTATAATTGCAGGATTAAACACTATACTTTTATTTATGTAACATCCCAATATATAATTAGATGTTTATTTATTTAACATCTGTCTTCTTAACTGCACCATAGCTCCAAGCATAGGTAAAATATGCCAGATAAATCTACATTTAGATCTTGGTACATGACTGGCACAGAGGAGGCACTCTATGCATGTTTTTTGAGTACCTGAATAAAAATTGGGATTAATCTTCCCACTCACAAACTGCGGTCTTTACATTATACCATATTTAGTAGCTCTTAAAGGCTCATTGTGCTTATGCTTAGGAAGATGGTGGTATGGAGAATAAATGCCTTTCAAAGGCGGTCACCTGGCTGGTTAAGTCAGTTAAACAATGGATTCTTGATTTCAGTTCAGATCATGATCTTAGGGTCATAGGATTGAGCCCCCTGACCAGCTCTGAGCTCAGCTTGGAGTCTGCTTGGGATTCTTTCTTCATTTTGCCTCTCTGATCCTCCCACTGCTTAAATAAAATAAATAAATAAATACATAGTCTTTTTAAAAAATGCCTTTCTAAGGTTTATGTCTATTGCTGAGAATACCAACTTTCATACAACTTATTATTATTATTTTTTATTACTATTACTATTATCATCTTCACACTGGAAATTCTAGAGAAGCCCAAAAGCATGTAATTCCTTGTTATTAATTTAGAGACATGTTTTCTTTGTATCAGGTCTACTTACCTATTTATTTACATTAATTCCCTGAGTAGTTTATCTTTTTGAATCACAATTTAGATGATCATTTTGAAGATAAAGTGATTTTGAAAATCTTTCCAAAAGCATGCACATTTTGGTTTCGCGTATGCTCCTCATGTTTATTCTTTACAAAACAACAGTTTTGAAATTTTTTCATCTAAGATAGCAAACTTTTGAAAGTACTGAATAAATAAATTTTGGTGGATAATCATTGCTCAATATAATTTGTCATAATAATTTTGTGTTGTAAGTTTTATTGTATATATAAAGAGATTGAAACCCAGTATAAATCCCACAGCCAGTTAACAGATTTGGACTGATATGCAAATGACTGCACTCTTAAATTTGGTGCTTTTCCAAATAGTTGAGTCCTATCCTTTGTAAAAATACATATTTTGTATGTTTTATAGAAATTGTATTACATAAACTAAAGTAGAAAAATTGAAATATGTGCTTTATTTGAAATAAAAATGTAGTCCAAATGACCTAAAAATTCAGTTTCAGACACCTGCCACATAAGGAAAAATCACAGGAAAACTCAGTTTAAATTACAATGTTTGTTTTATAATCTTACTTTTGGTTTATCAACATTGCCTAAAAAACAGTAAGAACTAGATGTCAGTTTTCTCAGATATTATTTCATAGAGAATGTCTTATTTTTATACATACTGAGATGATTTATTCTTCCTTATATTTTATTTTATTTTTTTAAAAGAGTTTATTTTGAGAGAAAGAGAGAGAGAGAGGAGGAGGAGCAGAGAGAGAGGGACAACCAGATTCTGCACTGTGCAGCATAGAACCCAACATGGGACTTGATCCCAAGACTCTGAGGTACTGACCTGAGCTGAAATCAAGAGTCAGGCATGTAATTGATTGAGCCACTCACCTTCTTCCATGTATTTTAGAAAGGAAACAATGTTAAGGAAGGTAGACTTCCATTTAATAAGGATATTTTTAAATTGATATCAGTGGTGGTTTCAAGTTTTTATTTCTCATGCATTAATTTCTTTTAAATAGCAAAGCCAAATATATCATAGGAGGGCAGAATTTGCTAATTAGCATTAAATATATTGTGCATTGGTTCCCATTTGTCGAATACTGAAAGTGCAAAATTTGAAACAAAATATTTTTGTCTGCTATTAATATCATTTTAACCAAATATTAATCATTAAGAAAATAATTTTAGAGCATATATTGTTTTTTTGTTTGTTTGTTTTGTCTTTTTTATTTTAAAGATTTTATTTATTTATCTGACAGACAGGGATCACAAGCAGACAGAGAGGCAGGCAGAGAGAGAGAGGGAAGCAGGCTCCCTGATGAGCAGAGAGCCTGATGCGGGACTTGATCCCAGGACTCTGAGATCATGACCCGAGCTGAAGGCAGCGGCCTAACCCACTGAGCCACCCAGGCGCCCCAGAGCATATATTGTTTTTAAATACTCCCCTTATGCTAAGAAAAATATACTCAAATATTAAATGTTGAGATTTGACATTAAAGAAAATATATTTATATTTGCATTTGAAATTTTTATATCAATACATTTTATGTTTCAAAGGCTATTTGGAAGTATTTTTGAATTACTATGGGAACCTACTTATTGCCATACATATCCTGCCTTTAAAAATAATTAAATGTCATCTCAAATGTACACATTTATTCAAATGTACACATTTATAAGTGTCCATAATTATGAAAGGTATTGAATCATTTTCTGAAAAGAATGACTTTGAGTTAATCTTCAAATAAAATATATTTTGCTAGATCAAATAGGTTTTCTTTATTTTAAAACTATTTTGATTTTTAAACTAGTTTTAAATAAGCATAAACACTCATATATGTATAATATAATAAAGTATGAAACCTTATTCATTTTTACTTTTTTTTTTTTTTTAAGATTTTTTTTTATTTATTCATTTTACAGACAGAGATCACAAGTAGGCAGAGAGGCAGGCAGAGAGAGAGGAGGAAGCAGGCTCCCTGGTGAGCAGAGAGCCCGACGTGGGGCTCGATCCCAGGACCCTGGGACCATGACCTGAGCCGAAGGCAGCGGCTTTAACCACTGAGCCACCCAGGCGCCCCATTTTTTTTTTTTTTTAAGATTTTTTTTTATTTCATTTTTACTTTGACATGAGGTTATAATACTTCTATTAACCAAATAATTAAGAACATGTTAAAACAAATGTAAGATTTATATGTTATTCAACAAAACAACTTTCTTAATGAGGTGTTGCTTATATATCTTCTCATCGTGGTAAAAACGGCTGGACCTCAATCAATATTAGGACTACAGCCACGGCAAATATTACAAACACATTTCCAATGCCTTTGAAGTTTTGTCTGTGTGAAGACAACAAATGGTTAGATAAACATAACTGGACACCATATCTTGAATAAAACCCACTATAAATAACATACTAAATAATGAAAGTAGAATTTTCAAAAATTAAATACCAACACTCCCACTGAGGTAGAGAATATACACAAGTCAAAATTTTATCTAACTCATTAATGAGGAAAAAAAAATCACATGGCTAAGCTGATAAAGAAATCATCTGAGATGCTGAAAATTTACGGGTACTGAAGAAAAATGTGGACATAAGATTACAAGGTTGGGTTTAGAACTGGCTAATATCGGGCGCCTGGGTGGCTCAGTGGGTTAAGCCTCTGCCTTCGGCTCAGGTCATGATCTCAGGGTCCTGGGATCGAGGCCCGCATCGGGCTCTCTGCTCAGCGGGGAGCCTGCTTTCTCCTCTCTCTCTCTATGCCTGCCTCTCTGCATACTTGTGATCTCTCTCTCTGTTTCAAATAAATAAATAAAATCTTTAAAGAACTGGCTAATATCCTACAATAAACTAACACCTCTGAGGTTATCTTTTCTACTAGACAGACAATAAGTGTTTCTCTACTAAACAACTCAACAATTTAACAGATGATTTCAATGACTCTATTCTTTAATGTTTGTTAATTAAATCAATAAAAGCTACTGTCACACAGATATATAACCTTTGGGTATGCCTCTTAGATAATGCTGAAGCATGCATTAAAAGAGCACACAACCATCTCTGCCTTACTTCTAAATTTTGGAAACATGTTTTATATTATAAACAAAGTTAATTGTGTGACTTCTACCAATCCCGAGTTCCTTAAATAATTCACAGAGACCCTTATCTTGGTTATGATTAATGTGGCTTGCCCTTATTTCATTTCCAAGAGCTTCTAATTCTTATGTAAGCCATTTTTGTATTATATTCTTATATAAGGCACTGTTACATCATGTTGGCAGACTTTAAAAACTAAGTCTTATAAATACTAACTGCTAAATAAACTATTTACTTGTTTCCAGAACAGTCTTTTTTCCTTTTTAAAAATTTTAACATTTTTTAAATTATTTTTATGGTCTCTCTTAGCTTGAGAGCTGAGGAGGTTTGTTTCTTCTGATAACTCTTTGCAAAATATTTATGGATAGTTTCTTAATTTCCTGGACATTTGTGGTTCTAAATATGTGAGAGTATGTTTGGTTTTTAATCTACCTTGGAATATTTTCTCCTGGCTGCCTCTGAATCCTGCCTCCTCCCTTCAATGGCAGGGGCATGGGGACAGATAGCTTCCCTGTAATATAAAGAAAGGCTTACATAAGACATAATCTAAGCTAATGTTAATTTTCCATTTTGCAAATATATTCTTGACAACTACTAGCACATTGTAGATGTGCTAGTATATATATATTTGTTGACTAACGGCAACCATTATACGCTATTAAGATTCTCTTCTGGTGTAGCAACTTTTAATTTTGTGGGCTACATTTGCAATGACTTGGAAAGTATGATTTCCTTAGGAAAAATGTTTGTCATCTATACCCATTATTCAGTGGTGTTCCACTTTTAAGAAGGTATCTTTTTGCCCCATTGTCCTGATATTGATTTTGTAGGCGAGGCAAAGACATACAAAGACCTTAGTAAACTTTTCTATGTAACATAGAACCTCATTCTTTTCTTATATAAGTTAAAAATGGTAGTCAAAACTTTAAAAAAAAATGTTTTAAATGTCAGTATTGTAGGACATTGTCATCCAACTGTGGGTACATTTGCAATACTGCCCAGGCATGTATAAGGATATATATAAGCAGCATTAATCCTATCCTCATGCTAAATCTTTCCTGTGTTAATGTGCTTCTTTTATTGAACATTTTCCACTTTTTAACAGCAAAGTGCACATAGGAGTCTGCAGAAAGAAGAATTTTAAAAGAATTTGGATTAAAATGAGAGAGTTAAATGTTTAAAACACAAATTCTTGCTGGATTTTATTAAGAATACTTTCAAAGACCCTCAATTCCTCCACAGCCAGGCTCAAAATATTAATAGGTAAAATAGATATTAAATTTGGAAAATTGTGAAAGTGTCCTATTCCATAAATATGTGTATTACTAGTTTATCTTGCCTAAAATTCCCACCCATAATCCATTTATTCACATTTATTGGATGTTAGTATGGACTAAGGATCACACCTTTAGTTACTTCATCGTCTTTCAATTTTTCTATTAGAATATAAACCTTGAAGGAGATATAAAATATTAATCTTAAAATATTTAGTGCTAATTTACTTATCAGAGGCTAATAAACTAGCTAGTTAGAAAACGTGGAAAGAGAATAAAATAAAAACATTTGTATTTCAATGGGTAATGGACCAATGAAAAATCAGAAAAGTCAGATAGACTAGGGAATGAAGGATGCAAATTCAAACTTCTCTATTTCTCATTGTTTCCCAAGCGCCAATCTTATCTTTAGGGAAAGCATCAGGGAGACTGGAGGTAGAAGTGGTGTTGTGTGAACAATAAATCAAAATGATAAAAAAAAAATTTTAAACAGGCAAGGTATATATGGCAATATATTCTTTGTATAGATTATAAAATGTTAGTTTTTAGAAGATTTTACTTATTTATTTGAGGGAGAGAGAGAGCAGTAATGGAGGAGAGGAGGAAAGGGGCAGAAGGAGGAGGAGGAGTAGGTTCTCCGCTGAGCGGGAAGCCTGACATGGGACCTGATCCCAGGACCCAGAGATCATGACCTGAGCTAAGGGCAGACGCCCAACTGACTGAGCCACCCAGGCGCCCCATAAAATGTTATTTTAAATCTTATTTACATTGCACATATTTCTTGCCTCTTCATAGGCTATTTATCACACAGTAATTTTTTTCAAATATATGTGTTATATATACAAATACACTATGTGTGTGTATATCTGTATTACTCTTTCATGTTATATACTGTTTATTGTTTACATAACTACTTTTAAAAAAAATATTTTATTTCTTTATCTGACAGAAAGAGATCACAAGTAGGCAGAGAGGCAGGCAGAGAGACAGGAGGAAGCAGGCTCCCTGCTGAGCAGAGAGTCCGATGTGGGGCTGGATCTCAGGACCCTGAGATCATGACCTGAGCCGAAGGCAGAGGCTTAACCCACTGAGCTACCCAGGAGCTCCATATGTAACTACTTTTTAATATAAATATAAATACGGCTAGATACTGATATTGATATAAACATGTATGGAGAGAGGGAACTATCTTTGAGATAGTCATAATAGAAAAATATTGATTACATATGAATTTTAGAGAAGTATTCAGTTAAATATTGTTGTTGCTTCCCATTGTGACTTCAGAAAAAATGAGATATCATATAGTTCTTCTTTCTTATGTATTTAATGATACCAAGGTGAACAACTCTCAAAAAAAAAAAAAAAAACAAAAGAGGTATATAGATTACTGGGAACAATGTCATGGTAGACATCCATTGAATGTGAATCAGGTCATCTAGACATAATTTTAGCTCTTTTAGTAACTTCATGTGGTACTTTAGATTAGTAATATGTGCTCTGAACTTTCTTATCGTGTAAATGAATCACTATAAAGTGATGCATTCTAAGTTCCTTTTAAGTTTTACCATGTTCTTAATATTAAAGGAAGATTAAAAAAAAAAACAAAAACAAAAATGATGATATTCCAAAGTAGTAGTAAAGTTAATAAACATTTGTATCATCAATTTATATATGTGTATATATATATATATATATATAGAGAGAGAGAGAGAGAGAGAGAGACTGAAAGCATTAGGCTGTGTGTATTAACACATGTGCATATTTAATCAACTTTAAATTTAGATATGAAATTGAAAAATATTGGAAGAAGGCAGGTATAGTATCAATAGATTAAAATAGGGGCCAAAATAAGAACTTTAATTGTGTGCGCATAAAATCAAAGATAACCTCACAAATTACTTTAGTTTACAATAAATCAGTAGGAAAATTATTTTTTTCAAATGAGCCAAAACTAACAAATCTATTTATGTATGTATTTTCCTTAATGGTTTTGAGTACAGTAGAGATTTGTAGCAGGTGTTCTGAATGAGGCACAGAATATAGGAATACCATCTGTGTTTGATTAATTCTGGCCAAAATCTTTTCCTTCACTGTTATTGAAAGATTAGAGGATTTAATTCTGTTTCACAGTGGCTGTTGGGACTAGAAGCTAATCCTGATGAAGTTCAAATGAAAATGCTAATTTTAAACAGTTAAAAAACTCTGTTATATCATTAGAGAAATTTTACAAGATAATATACCACTACATTTTTTACTTTTTAAAAAGTGGGCATATATATACTTTTACCATGCTTTTAAGATTGTGTAAAATAAATCAACCAGATTTCTTACAATTTTGTGTCAAAATTTAAGAGGTTCTATAATTTAGGGTATAATATCAGGACTCCCCCTGCTGGCTACATGCCTGCTTCATTTGCATCAAAATCAGGGTTTAAATCATTCATGAAAAATTTAAGATTTAGCAAAATGATAAATTGAAATCTTCCCATTCAGACCCTCATGTTATGTGTTAGGAAATTGAGATCCCAGATATTAACAGAGTAATCCTTGTATTCATTCCCTGTAGCCTCACACATCTAGACTAAATGTGGCCAACCAGGTAAAATTTTACCATATTAGTATATTAACTACTAAGTGTATTAAGAGAACCAAGGATAGTAACTGTATATTTGTGTGCAAATGTGAACACATGAAAAAAAATATTGTTATAGTACTTCATAGAGTTTTTAAATTGCAAGATCCCTTGAGGAACAAGCCTAGTCACTTACATAGAGAATACATTTTTCTCCCACATACTCACAGGAAAAAATTTTATTTGGCTTTGCAGAGTCACGAAGCCTAAGTGAATAATTCATCAATGGATTCAGTCATCTTGACCTCAATTTGTAAACTATCACTAACCTTTGCCACATATGAAACTAAAATCCTTTCTCTTGTTTCAAAATTCTACCTGCTGTAATTCTGTTCTCATTGGAATACTCCTGCATGACCACTTTCTGTGAGAAGTGTTTAATTCCTTCTTTGCTTTTTACTTTGTAAGCTAATAACCACAATTCTTTTAATCATTTATCATAGAGCCTCTTTTATAATCCTTTAATATTTTTGTTGGTCTCTTTGGAATCTCTTGAAGTTTATTCTTTTTCCAAGTTGAGTAACTGATACTACTCTTTTCTGCTTAAAAATTTACCTCTCAATTCAATTCTTATTTTTAATTCATCTGTTATTCTTTGCCAGTATTCTTTGTTGTGATAACCTTCCTCTATCATTGACTCACATTAAGATTATGAACACTGTCTCTGACTTTCAGGGCAAATGTCATTGAAACAATAAAAAAGCAAGTAATAATAATAATAAACCTGATTTGCATGGAATAAATATTTGAGAAAACAAATAAAAGAATCTCAATTCTGTCTCTCTTTCTGTTATGTAGCAGATACTGCTGAGATGTATATAGGTTTAATATTTGTATTTTGTAACTTATAAAAACTTGTAACAAAAATTAAAGGTATAAATCATATTAATATTGTCAGTATTCCATAAAACATGTTCAAATTTTATATTTGTTTATACTTGAAAATGGGTTTTATAAATAATATAGAAATTAATACAATAGTATCTTTATCCTCAAAAAGGATATAATTGAGAAATATGTTGGAGAACAAATATGTAAAAATTTAACTACAGCAAAAAATGGAACATTCACTTAATTATTTAAATTGTGAAATGACATGAATTTTGTGAAGGTTACTCTTCAAAAAATTATGGACAATTTTAAACATAAACAAAAGTAGAGTATAATATAATTAACTTCCATGAACCCGTAACCCAGCTTGGACAATTATAACCTCATGTGCAAGGTGGGTGTTTTTTTCCCCCTCAGCTTTGGCTGGATATAATTGACATATAACATTGTATTAACTTAAGGTGTATAACATAATGATTTAATACATGTATGTATATACCTTGAAATGTTTACTGCAATAAGTTTGGTTAACATCCATTACCTCAAATGGTTACAAAATTATTTTTTCTGTGATGAAAACGTTCAACATCTACTCTCCTAGCAACTTTCAAATATACAGTGCTATACTGCTAATTGTAGTCATCATACTGTACATTACATTCCCAGAACTTATTTATCTTATGACTGGAAGTTTGTATGCCCCGACGGCCTTTACCCACTTCACCCACTTCACCCTCCCTCTAACCCCTTGCGTCTGACAACCAACAACTTGTTCCCCGTTTCTGTAAGTTTAGTTTTTCTAGATTCTGCATATAAATGAGAACATACAGTGTTTGTTTTTCTCTGTCTGACTTATTTCATTTAGTGTACTGCTCTTGAGTTCCATCCATGTCATTATAAATGGCATGAAATATATTTATGGCTGAATATATTTATGGAAATATATTTATGGCTGGAAAATATTCCATTTTGTATTTATAAAATATACTTATAACATATTATAAATATATATGTCTATATATTGTCTTTGAATATATACCTAGAGTGAAATTGCTGGAGCATATGATAATTTTATCTTAAATTTTCTGAGGAACCTCCATACTATTCTCCCTAGTGGCTGAGACAATTTCCATTCTTAGCAACAGTGAATGATGGTTTCCTTTTCTCTACATCTTTACCAACACTTATCTCTTCTGTATCTGATAATAGTCTTTATGACAAGCATGAATTGATACCTCATTGTGATTTTGATTTGCATTTCCCTGATGATTAGTAACATTGAGCACCTTTTCATATACCTGTTGGCTATTTGTATGTCTTCTACAGAAAAATGTGAACTTACGTCCTTTGTCCATATTTTAATCAGATTGTTTGTGTTTTTGCTATTAGTTGTAAAAGTTCTTCACATATTTTGGATATTAACCCTTTATCAGATATGTGATTTGCAAATATTTTCTCTGACTCTGTAGGTTGTCTTTCCATTTTGCTGCTGGATTTCTTTTCTGTGCAGAAGCTTTTTAGCTTGCTATAGTCCCATTTATTTAATTTTGTTATTGTTGCCTTTGCTCTTGGTGTGAAATCCTAAACTAATCATCACCAAGACCAGTGTCAGAAGCCAAGCTGTTTTATTTATACTTGGATTTATTTTCCCCTCTCATAGATTATTTTATGACATATCCCAGGAATAAAGATAATTCATTATTAATCGTACAATAATTTATATCACCTGACTTCAAAGATAAAGGTGTTGAAATTAAAAAAAAAAGAAAATGATCATTTTGATGGGAGAATAATTACAGGAGACCATATAGAAAAACGTCAGTAAACATTGCAGGCTGGGCTCATAGAATGAGAAGGCTCAATAGGGAAGAGGTTGTGGAAGAGACTTCTTGTCAGGGAAGTGTAGTAAAACCATGGAGGAATGAATGTATATGTTTAGGAAAGGACTAATAGCCTAGGCAGAGAGAGAGAGTGAGGAATGCATCCTGAAAGATCGACAAATGTTTGCAGATGGCTTAGGATGCCACAATTCAAGTTTGAATTTACTTCTTACAGGGAAAGAAATATATTTTTGAGAAAATTCATAAATGTCTTCAATAAATGATCTACAGTTATCTTTCACAATATAAATTTTTAAGTATTAGTAACAATTCATCAATTCTACAGTTGTGTACAATGATAAAGTCAAATACCTATGTACAATTAGATAAGGTCCTTTATACAACCAGCTTTTGAAGAAAAAGCTTGAAAGTGAGTCAAAAGCTTATATTTCAGTCATGTTCAAATACTTGTCACTCTAATTTGTTATACTATTCTATCTTTGAAAAGACTTTTCTCTGGTCTAGGGATGTCTTTTCCCTCTGTCAACAATCTGTTATGTTTATCAGAGAAAAACCTCTCTCTCTCTCTCTCTTTCTCTCAAGGCAACCAAAACAGATTTAAGATCAAAGAGTAAGAATTCATCTGAGAATTTGGATCCCCAAATTCCATTTCATTTTTTTCAAAACCCTAGTTTTATTTCTATTAGTACTACCACACGGATTCTCTGGGACTATTATGCATTGACTGACTAAAATAAGAGAGAAATTATTTCCTAACTGAATCATTATTCTCACGTAAAACATGGTAATGAATGGAGATTTATTTATAATAAAGACACTAATACTAGCCCTAAGAATGAAAACGATTAATATTCTCCTTTTCTTGCCTTATTTGCTACCATTGAGCATCTTAAGTTATATTCATGAATAATTTTGGCTGGGCATTTTGCATTAAATTATAGTTTAATGAATGTGTCTGTCCCAGGGGATTAATTTTTGGGATAGCAAAACTACTTACTTCCTTGGTGATTCTCTACAGATGATTCCTATAGTGCTTCATCAATTCTATCAATATCAGTGTTCAATTTTTCCATCAAATGTTACCTTCATTGAAGAACACCCCAGATAAATAAAGAATAAAGAAGAATCAAAGCAGGACTAGTTGTTATTTATTTAGATATTTTTGTGTATTGACAGAACATTTTAAAACATTAAAGTAAATATCAATAGTAGAACATGGAATCAGATCTTAATAATGCAATTTTAAAACCTAAGGGTATTTACAATGCATGATGAGATCACCATTTCCTTTACCAAAGTTATCCCTTCTTAGACTTATTGTATTGTGACAGATGGTAACTACACTTATTGTGATGACTAATGCATAACATATAGAATTGTTGAATCACTATATTGTACACCTGAAACGAATATAAAATTATATGTTGACTACTTCAGTAATAAAAATGTTTTAAAAATAATTTAAAAAATCCAAAATAAAATAAAAAGTTTGAAATGTCGAAAATTTAGATTTTGTTTTGTATTCTACCATTTAGGCAGATAAATATTGTGATGTATAAGGAAACATGATACATCAAGATGTTTATATTAAAGAAACATACTGCAAAGGAAATTGCTAATAGTTAAAAGACATTCAGATATACAGACATAAACATTATGATATGATATTATGATCAGTAGGTAGGACATTATTCAATTAAAAACTTCTGCTCTATGTAGTAGGATGAATAATATCTATCCAAAGATATTAGGTTTTGATCCTTGGAATTGTAAACGTGGCCTTATAAGAAAAGCATCATTGTAGGAATGCCTGGGTGTCCCAGTCAGTTAAGTGTCTGCCTTCAGCTCAGGTTATGACCCCAGGGTCCTGGGACAGAGCCTTGCATCAGGCTCCTGGGTCAGCAGGGAGCCTGCTTTCCCCCTCTCCCTCTGCTGCTCCCCCTGGTAGTGTGTTTTTTCTGTCAAATAAATAAATAAAAGCTTAAAAAAAAAGGTGTCATTGTAAGTCTGATTAAGATCTTGCCATGGGGAGTTTCTTTTAGATTATCCAGATGGTCCCTAACTCCAAAGTTTATAAGAAAGACGCAGAGAGAGATTATTCATAAAAAAAAAAAAAAAAAGAGGGAGGTGAAGATGAAGGCAGAAATTGGAGCAATCTGGTCACAGCACACACCAGAAGCTAGAACCTACAAGAGCATTTACCACCAGAAGTTCTAAAGGGAGTATTCAACCCTCACAACCCTGGGGAAGCAGCTCATTCTGCCCAGGGGTCCTGTCCCTGTGCTTTGATAAAACCATAAACAAACAAACAAACAAATCTTATTCTCAGACAGCCTTGTTAACACCTATGTTCCAGTAAAATTTCTGATCTCCCGAACTGGAAGAAAAATTAATATCTGATGGTTTTAAGGCATTAATTCTGTAGTCATATAAAAACTAATATACTCTGTGAAAATCACTGCTAAAAGAATAAAAAAATAAGCTATGGACTGAGAGAAGATACTTGCAAAATCTCTGCTTATTAAAAGGCTTGTTCCCCTAAATCTTCAAAGTACATGTGAACAACTAATCAGCAATAAAAAGAGTTTTTGATGTGTTATTACAAACAAGTAGTTTGTGTAATATCACTGTAAACCTCAAAAGCAGTCATTGTGACCAAGATCCTACTTAGTCACAATGTATTGATTTACCTTATCAAAGGACTTAGTATTTAAAAAAAATCCAACTCAAAATCTAGATATATCTGGGTTCAAATTCTTGATCTACCACCTACTAACTGTGACTCCTTTTACAAATTGCAAAACTTTTCTAAACTTTGATTTTCCAGCTGGTAACAGGGAAATGGAATAGTCTATGTAACAGAAGATTGTTAAAGCAATAATTAGGACCAGGAGTATAAGAACTTGAGCACATACTAAATTACCAATACTATTATCATTGTATAGGAAAATGAAAATAGTTGATAATGATGTTACAATTTTCATGCATGTTTTAAAGTCAATCAAAATTCAGAAAACATTGTATATGTAAATTCCTACTTTAATTGGATAACCTTGAAAAAATAGTTTTCTGTGATTTGAAATAAGAAATGAAAATTTGATGGATCCTATTTTGTAGTAGCATAACTTGTATGGGGCAAAAGTAATAAAAATAATAAAGCTTTCTGTTATATTCTTAAAGGTCTTTACTGAAGGGGACTTGAGTGGTGAGGGGAGTTTATGCATGAATATTTCCATTACATTTGTTCCTATACTGTGGTACTAGGAATAAGATAAAAGTTTAATTAGTTTCCCCCCACGAAGATACACTGGACAGAATTACTGTCTCATGAATCAAAAATGTTACCTCTATGTCGATAGTTTGTGCATTAGAGCTATAAAACTGTCCAGATTCCATTTATGTGGGCTCTTTCTATTGGAAATTTAGAATCAGAAAACATAGGATGGATCTTCTCCACTGCACCTGCACTATCTGCATACTTATTTTTGGCAGGTGTAAACACATAGAAATCACTCTGCAGGTGGAACTGAAGCATACCTGTCCCAAGGAGCTGCAGGTATCTTGTCAAATAGAGTCTCTGGAAGTTGGTGTTCCTCAAATGATGGAACATATTGAAGGCAACCCTGTGTCTGTATCCTGCAGAACCTTGTAAATGAGTCCTTCCTTCAAGCCATATATTCATCATCATGAAAAACAATCCACCTAAAGTGAAGTCCTTTCATTTCTTTTAAAGATTTTATTTATTTATTTGATGTAACAGGAGAGCACAACCAGGGAGAGGGGTGGAGTTAGAGGGAGAAGCAGACTCCCCACTGAGCAGGGTACCCAATGCAGGACTCAATCCCAGGACCCAGAGATCATGACCTGAGCTGAAGGCAGGTGCTTAACCATCTGAGCCACCCAGGTGCTCCTGAAGTCCTTTCATAGTGACATAATTATATAGGGAGAAGAATTAATGTGGTGTAGGGTGCTGGAGACACTATCTTAAGAATCCTGTTTTCTAGCCAAACACTTGGAAGTTATGGCCATTGGGACCTTTGAAATGAGAAGAAACTCTTCCTTCCATCTTTAAGCCTGTGACAAACTAGAAAGTACATGCTACTAGGTTAAAAATAATTTTCTAAAGTAATTTATTTATGTTTTAGGAATCACCACCCCCTCTTTAGTTGTCATTGCTGTTGCTAATTACCATTCTTTACTAGAATGTATTAGGGTAGAAGATTGCCTAGAATATCATATTGCATAGAGGATTTTATTTCTTCCCATTACCAAAAATGACGGGCAACTGTGGCTGTTGGTTCTATGAAATTCTTCTGTATTTTATTCCACTACTTTTTTTGAATTATTTTTGTGTTCATCTATATTATGAGTTTTTGTCTTTTAAAAAGATTCAAGAAGTAAATATTATCCTTTATTTCTTTTGAATTTTGGAAGATAGAAATTAAGAAGAATTTGAGCACATACTGACTCACTTTAACCACACTCTCAGCACAAACTCCACCTAAACATCCTGCCACAGACTACAGAAAATCTACACCATGGTTTCTCATTTCACACGGCTTCTTGCATATGGATAAATGCATCTGTACTGCAAAATCTTTCCCTTTTTTATCATTTTGATGGTTATTATTGTTTTTCTATAAATATAAGGTTATGCTTTGCAAATCTTCCTACAAATAACTTTTTTTCCCTTAACAATTTCCAGGTCAGATGTTCAAGTATATTTCCCTCACTATACCATGATGTATTATTTTCCACTATGTGCATGATTACATTATAATTTAACTATCTTTCTCTTTACAAGTCATATTAAGTTGTTTCAAAGCTATTGCTATTATGTATAATGCCACAAAATATACTTGTATAAAATTAAGTATTGTATAGCTTTGTTCTCAGATTCACGGATGTGGAATTACACATAGAATATAAACTTCTGATGATTTTCATTACTTTCTCACCCCCCAAATACTTATTTGATTACATTCCAACAAACTGTATGGTAGTATATACTGTCATAGTGTCAATGATTATGTTTAGATCATACATTTTTATGTTTTCCTACTTGGAATGAAAATTTTCTCATTCTATTTCACATTTTCTTAACAATTAATGAAATCCTCTTTCTTTTCATTCTTATTTTTTATTTATTTTTTGGTAAAATTTAAGATTTTCATACTTCTATGATTTTTTATATCTCACTGATTTATAAGATTTCATTTTATATCAGAGATTCCTGTGTTTGAAACATATGTTATGAATATCCTTTCCATCTCTTTCCTTAGTTTGTGTTATATATTGCTATAAAAAGTTGAAATTTTAGTGTGATGAAATTTTCTATCATGTCTCTTAGAGTGTCTGAATAAAAGGACAGATAATGCTATAACTATAAAAATAAGTGAACTCATTATATTTTGCATACTTATTTTGCATACATCAAATTTTCTCTTTTAATAAAAACTCCAACTTCTAAGTGAAACCAAAAACCAAAATTTAAGAAATAAAAATTTTATATCAAATAACAGAACATTAGATATGTTTTAAAAGTACCGTGTATCTTTTTATTTTAAAGATTTTATTTATTTGAGAGAGACAGCATGAGCTGTTGTGGGGGGAGAGGTTTAAGAGACAGAAGCAGAGGGAGAAGCAGAGTTTCCACCGAGTAGGGAGTCTGATGTGGGGCTCAATCCAAGGACCCTGAGATCATGACCTGAGCCGAAGCCAGATGTTTAACCAACTGAGCCACCTAGGTGCCCCTAAAAATACTTTATATCTTATTGAATTATGTTTACATTATGAGGAGAAAAATAAAATGTGATACTTAAGAAAAACAATCACCTCTACAAAGGTTTTGTCAAGTAATAAAACAACAAAACAAAACAAAACTAATAAACCAAAATTAGAGGCATCACAATTCCAGACTTCAAGTTATATTACAAAGCTGTAGTCATCAAAACAGCATTGTACTGGCACAAAAATGAGCACACAGATCAATTAAACAGAATAGAGAGCCCAAAAATGAATCCACAACTGTATGGCCAATTAATCTTTGACAAAGCAGGAAAGAATATCCAATGGGAAAATGATAGTGTTTAACAAATGGTGCTGGGAAAACTGGGCAGCTACATGCATAAGAATATAAGTGGACCACTTTCTTACACCATACACAAAAATAAATTCAAAATGGATGAAAGACCTAAATGTGAGACATGAAACCATAAAAATCCTAGAGGAGAAGACATGCAATATCCTCTTCGATATCAGTCATAGCAACATCTTTCTAGATATTTTTCCTGAGGCAAGGGAAACAAAGCAAAAACAAACTATTGGGAGTTCATAAAAAACAACAAACAACAACAACAACAAAAAACTTATGCACAGTGAAGGAGACCATCAGCAAAACTAAAAGACAACCTATGGAATGGGAGGAGATATTTGCAAATGACATATCGGATTAATGGTTAGTTCATATCTAGATCTATCTATATCTGTACCTATAATCTATCTATATCTATATCTTATTAAACTCAACACCCAAAACCAAATGATCCAATTTAAAAATGGGCAGAAGACATGAATAGGCAATTTCCCAAAGAAGACATACAGATGACTAACAGACATGAAAATATGTTCAACATCACTGAATATCAGGGAAATACAAATCAAAACTATAATGGGGTATCACCTCATGCCTGTCAGAATGGCTAAAATAAAAACTCATAAAACATCAATTATTGTCAAGGATGTAAGAAAAAGGAACCCTTTTACACTGTTGGTGGGATAGCAAGCTGGTGCAGCCACACTGGAAAACAGTATGGAGGTTCCTTAAAAGATTAAAAATAGAACCACTCTATGATCCAGCAATTGCACTATTAGGTATTTTTTACCCAAAGAATACAAAAATACTAAGTGGAAGGTATACATGTACCCTGATGCTTATAGCAGCATTATCAACAATAGCCAAATTATGAAAACAGCCCAAGTGTCCATCAACTGATGAATGGATAAAGAAAATGTGAATATGTATATGTATACACACACACACACATATACACACAGTGAAAAATATTTCACAGTTAATAAAAAAGAATGAAATCTTGCCATTTGAAATGAGATAGATGGAGCTAGAGAGTATTATGCTAAGTGAAATTAGTCAAAGACAAATACCAAATATTTCACTCATATGTGAAATTTAAGGAACAAAACAAAGAGGCAAAGGGGAAAAAGAGAGCAAGAGAGAGGCTAACCAAGAAACAGACTCTTAACTATGGAGAACAAACGATGGTTACCAGAAGGGAGGTGGATGGGGAAAGGGTAAAACAGGTGATGGGAATTAACGAGTGCCCTTTTGATGAGACCAGGTATTATATGGAAGTGTTTAATCACTATATTGTACACCTGAAACTAATATTACAGTATCTAGTAACTAGAATTTAAATAAGAACTTAAAAAAATCAAGAAAAACCAATAACCAATATGATGCAGATTGTTTATTTTCTTTGATTAATGTATACAATCAATTTTCACATTTAACACCCAAATACATTGTAGTGCCAAGATTTTAAATCATGTGCTTATATTACCTCACCTGATCTTCACTGAAACATCATTTAATCCTCATAGTGATCAGATGAGGTAGTTATATTAATAGCCACAATTCCCAGTTGGAAAATTGTAATTACAAAGAACTTTTGCATGGTCACAGAGGTGGTGAGTGGTAGCACAAACTTAAGACCCAGACATTTTGAACCAGCTTGTTTTTGTTCTGAGTCTTCTGACTGAATACGGTTCACCTACCCTCAACTGATCATAAGGATTTATGTCACATGTTTTCCAACGTTTTTAAATGTTTTAAATATTTTAATTATTAATTAAAATGTGAATTCAAAAATCTAATACATATCACTCATTCCCTTAAATATATGTTACAAAGATGTAAAACAAATTGTTACATCATACTGATTAATACCTTAGAAGTTATTGTTTAGGAATTAAAATAATCAGCTTCAAAAAAATGGACCCAAGAGATAAATTTTCTGCCAAGAAGATGGGGGAAATAAGTCAATATTCTGACTAGGTAGAGGAGTATTTTCAAAGAAGAGGATTGAACATCTCTATATCCTTAGTGTTAGTTAACCAAAGTTAACACCATGAAAACTTCAGGCTTCCTGGCTTATAGAAGCAAATGATGCACTTAAAAAATTTAAAATTTGTTGGTAGTCAGGAAGAGAACCACTAACTCCCAAGAGGAAGATGGGCTTTGGAATGAGCCCTTGTGTATATCCAATTTCTCTTTCTAACACACCAATCATGTTAAGTCACTTCCTTCCTCTCTCTTTGGAACTAGATGGTAGGGCATTGAGAGGGGACAGATACACTTCACTAATGGAACAAACAGATGCCACAGGGAATGAAATGTCAAGAATATGGAAGAGGTGCTTTCTGCAACATTTAGAATGTGAAAGGGTAAAAATAATGAGTCAAGAGAGATGGCTGTTTTGCCTACCTAAACAAATTTTCATGAGCTAATAGTTTTCACTAAAATATAAAATGATGTTATTTCACACTGTGGTAGTCTTGTTAACCACATAGCACCAAGGATGGTGACTTTCTCACTACAGGGGAAATGTTTTTAATATCTATGCAATTTTTCTTACTAAAAAATACACTAGAAAGTGTTATTTGAAGATCAAACATAATATACTTACTTTTCATCATAGAGGTTACCAATGGGAGATGTTTTCATTTTTCCACTTAGTTTCTTCTTTGTGGTCCATATAACTTAATAACTAGTTCTATTACTACCTTTATCAAATCATATTTTCCCTTCTGGTCTATAAGGGTGTCAAGATTGTGAGTTGGGCTTTATTTATCTTTGTAGGTCCCAAACCTAGTAGAGTTGCTAGCCTATAGTTGTTCTTCAATAATTGTTTTTGAATCAAAATCCTTGACCAGCTAGATTTCTTTTCAACTCTAGTTTAACACCAAATGCAATCTTTTCAATTTTTAGCTAGAAATGCTGTTTTCCTGGATGCTTTAGAGAGATACAGGCTCTTCTGGAGAACTTATTTATATGAATTGTGGACAATCAGAGCTTATGTATACACTTATTAAAATCTATCTCAATTTTTTTCTTTGAGATCAGTCTAACGCTTAATTCATATGTTTATGTGAAATTAGAAGCAACACTGAGCATTGCCTAAATTGGTCAATCAAAGCTTATGATTAGTTTGTATGAGGACTATAATTCCTGTTGATAATGAAAGAGTAATACTGTTTTCGCTAATATGATGTATATTATAAATTGTGCTTCATAGCTTATAAATGAATAGTTTTTATAAAAGTTATGAATGGTCAGTTACTCGAAATTACAGTTTCAGACATACAAATTTTAAATGACCTATTGAGCTACTAAGAGTACATTAGTTTTTAATTTTTTAAATAATATAAGACAATAGATGAAAATAGACTGTCTCATCTAATTTTTGTGACAACTTATTGAAAAGATGGAATTTCATTAAAGTGAATATTTAATAGCACTTTTTCTCCTTTTTGTTATTTTATTAATTTAATTGAAGTATAATTAACATATAGTGCTACATTAGTTTCAAATGTCCAATATAATGATTCACCATTCTATGTTGTGATAAGCTCTCGGTGATGCATGGAAGTGTTGAATCACTATATTGTCCACCTAACAATAATATTACACTGTATATTAAGTAACAGGAATTTTTTTTTTTAAGACTTTATTTATTCGACAGAGGGAGAGAGATCATAAGTAGGCAGAGAGGCAGGCAGAGAGAAAGGAAGGGAAGCAGGCTCCCTGCTGAGCAGGGAGCCCGACGCGGGGCTCGATCCCAGGACCCTGGGATCATGACCTGAGCCGAAGGCAGAGGCTTTAACCCACTGAGCCACCCAGGCGCCCCCAAGTAACAGGAATTTAAATTAAAAAAATTCTACACATTTTTCAGTGCTCATCCTAAAAAGTGTACTCTAAATCCTCTTTATCAATTTCACCCTTACTCTACCCACCTTCCTTTTGGCAGCCAGGGTCTTCTCTGTACATAAAAGTGTGTTTGTTTATTTGTTTCTTTTTTCCCATTCATTCCCTTTTTTGTGTTTCTCCAATTCTGTGTGTAAGTGAAATCATATGGCATTTGTCTTTCTCTGACTGGCTTATTCACTTAGCTTTATACCCCGTAGGTCTATCTATATTGTTGCAAATGGCAAGATATCATTCTTTTTTATGTTTGAGTAATATTCCATTATATATATTCGACATTCTTTATACATTCATTCATGAATGGACATTTGGGTTGTTTCCATATCTTAGCTACAGTAAATAAAGCTGCAATAAACATAGGGGTACGTATATCTTTTTGAATTAATGGTTTCATTTTCTTTGGGTAGCAGACACTGTTGGAAATGAGTTTCTTCAAAAAATTAAAAATAGAATTGCCAGATGATACACTATAGCAAATTATTTTTATTTCCATCATAACAACTGAATTATTCAAACATAATGAGGGTATTTAGTGAACATTATAAGAAAATACTTTTGTTAAAGTATTAGAGATATTTATACATTATAAGGTCTTCTTTCAATGATGTAATTAATTTTCCTGCTGTATTGCCTAGTGCAAAAATGTCATATTTTCAAAAACATAAGTGTATATCATGGCCCAAGCCTTTTTCTGTTAGTTATTTTGTTTATTAATAAGTGAATGCTGATTTGAAATACAAAACTGTAATACAGTGTAAAATTTTTAGTGAATAGAAAACATGTTTTGTGCATAGTAACTGATGGGTGGAGGAGAATCAAATCAGAAAAGGACATAATAACAATTTTTGTTGAAATTGAAAGCTAGCAGATGGTGGTTTTCAATTACTGTTATATAATCTCTAGTTAAGGCTGCCATCTAACAAAATATAAGAAATTTAGAAAATCCATAAATACTCATTTTTAATTAAAACTATTTAGTCATAACTTTAAAATGTAGATTATTTTCATTGAAATAATATTTAAATTCCCTTATCATTTTATTATACATGTTTTAGCTTCTGTGAGTTCATCAAGCATCACCTTGCCAGTTATGGAAGGAAATTTTATTGACACTGAAGTCACTAATCAATATTTTGATATTTAGGTAATAAATGTTTATAATGTAGTCAATTTTACATGTGTCCCGGTATTCACTTCAAGCACAAAATATACACAGTATTCCATGGTATGGTCATAACCAAAATAAATCAATGTGGGCAGGCACTATAAAAATACCTGGATGTGTCCCAATTTATCTGCAAATCATTATGAAATTACTACTGTTAAATCACCATTTTTACATTTGAGAAAATATGGAATTACAGATGCTAAGAAGTGAGCTCAAGGTCATATAGCTAAAAGGGAATGGGATGTAAAAACCCCAGTCTGTCTAAATCCAGATCTACTACTGTTAGCACTGATACGAGACCACCTCTAGAACTTTTTAGCTTTCTCTGCTCCGTCTTACCACTTCCTCCATGATTCTGGAGTTCCTAGAGATATTTCTTTAGAAACATTATATATATTATAAAAATAAAGCATTCAAAATATACAGCAGAGCTGTCAAAAGCAAGGCCAACAAAGAATTGATGCCTAGGAACAGATTCCAGAGAAACCTATAAAACGTGTAGTAAAACCCTTTATCTACCTTTTGCTTATATATCTCCTCTGTATATTTAACTCAGACTTTGAAACTTAATTTCAAAGAGTGGTTGGCTATATATCTCAGCTAGCCCATGATAGCCTATTTCATTCTGAAGATGTACATGTCTGATTTTAGAATCTTTTTTTTTTAATATTTTTAATTTATTTATTTGACAGACAGAGATCACAAGTAGTCAGAGAGACAGGCAGAGAGAGAGGAGGAAGCAGGCTCCCCGCTGAGCAGAGAGCCCGATGCGGGGCTCGATCCCAGGACCCTGAGATCATGACCTGAGCCGAAGGCAGAGGCTTTAACCCACTGAGCCACCCAGGCGCCCCTGATTTTAGAATCTTAATTGGAATGTTTGCTTCATATATAAGTAGGATGTATCCTTTCTTCTTTTTTCCCAATTCAATACATCTAATGAACCTCTGTATACTGTAGTATATAGAATATGGGGTTCAAAGGTTTCAGATCTTTTCAAGTATATAACTTTTTTAAAAATTTAATTTAATTTTTTTCAGTGATCTAATATTCATTGTTTATGCACCACACCCAGTGCTCCATGCAATATGTGCCCTCCTTAATACCCACCACCAGTATATAAACTTTTAAAATTAGGGCAAATCATTACTTACATCCATCACCATGCAAACGGGAAATGGCTGTCTCAGAATCAGAGCCTAGAAAGATGGTTAACTGCTTTCTTTCATCTGGATACTGTCAATGTCTAGATACCCTTTTGCTGTTAACTCCTTCTTACCCTCTTCTGGACTGCCAGTACTATATGAGTTGGGCTTTAGCTGCCTCACACTCCCAGAGGACATTTTTCATTTCATCTCATCTGTGCCCCAAATCTCCCTGAACTCATCTCCTCTTCGGAGATCTAGCAGGTTCTCAAGCACTCAAGAGAAAAGTCTTACTTAATTCTTCTTTTACTAGACAATTAAACTGCCTACTTAACTTTCCCACAACTTTAGAAGTATCTCTAGAGAACCTTGAGTATTTTACAAATGAAGGATTTGAAATCCATCTGGGACCAACTGACTACCTCTGAGAGCCAAGATACAAATCCATGACTGTTGTTTTCCTAATTAAGAAAATGTGATCTTTAGTTAAGGTGGGAACTAAAAATGTAATGTAACATTTGAATTACTTGGCTAATACCTCTGCAAGAATCATACCTGGGCAAATTTATAAATTCAGATCCTGCTAATATTGTTGAAAAATATTTTTTGATATTTAATTCTAATTTCAAATTATATTCACAGATTCTTTTTTGACTACTAAGAGTGAACTGCTTATCAAATTCACCATGTATTTGCTGAAATGTGTCTCAATATAATTTACTTTACCATCACATGCTATTAATATTTTCCACTCCTACTGACTTATAATTGACAAATAGAAATTGTACACGTTTAAAATATACAATATTTTGATATACCTATCCACTGTGAAATGCTTACCACAATTAAATATTAAAATATCCATCACCTAAGTTACCATATTTTATATGTGTGAGAGCAATTACGCTCTACTCGCTAAGCAAATTTTAAGTATATAATACATTGTCTCTTAATATGATCCAGTTTGTTCTATGTTTTTTTAACAGAATAGCTTTTTTATTTTGCTCTGGGGCCAAAAATTGCCATGGCCAGGCATTGAGAGATTTGCTCTATTTTCAGACAGTCTTACTTTCTCTCTCTCCACTCTTCTTTTCCCTTTTTTCCCCAGCTTTTCTGTTTGCAGTACTAGCTTTTGCGTTTCTACTTGATTCTACGTAAGTAGTAGTCCTTTATTTTAAATTTTAAAATTTTCCCACACTTATTTTTAAACTAGAAAGGTAGCTTGTTATGATTTAAAGTAATAAGGATTTCAATTTAATTATCACTTAAAATTCACATATATGTACCTATAACTCATGTCCTCTGTAAATCTATTCAAATATATACATTAAAATGTTACATTGGTGCTTAAAAAAATTGGACAAACTGTCCATCCATTGGCACTAGATCAATCATGAGTTTATGTGATATATTAGAAATTACTCAGGCACTTGATATGCATGCTCCAAAATAAAATAATACAGTAAGCAATCAATATTTCTTTACTTATTTTTATAAAGATTTTATTTATTTATTTGACAGAGAGAGAGAGGGATTACAAATAGGCAGAGTGATAGGCAGAGGGAGAGGGAGAAGCAGCCTTCAGTCCCTCCAACTCCTACCTCTGACCACCACCCCCACCCCCCACCTCCCCAGCTGAGCAGAGAGCCCAACACAGGGCTCAATCCAGGACCAGATCATGACCTGAGCAGAAGGCAGACACTTAACTGACTGAGCCACACAGGGGCCCCTAACAATCAGTATTTAAAGTTAAATGTAGTCCAATACAACAAAGTTGTGTTTAATGGAAAAATTATTTAACATTTTTTTTAAACTTAAATTGATTGATCCAAATTAAATACAATTAAATATCCATTTCCTCTTTCACAATACCCAAACGTCAATTGCTGAATAAAGTGCCTACCACAGTGAAAACCCATGGCCTAGAACATGCCTGGATTCAACATTCACTTCTACCACTTACTCGTTGTGATCAAGGGAAAATTATTTAATTCTCTATGCTTCAGTTTCTGCATCTGGAAACAAGGGTGAAAAAGACAATGATCTCACAGAATTTTTGAAGGGGCTAAAGAATGTTATGCAAAGTAAGTGCTTATTACAGATTTTCTTTTTTAATTGTAGATTTTCTTTTTTTAAAACAATTTTATTTATTTATTTGAGAGAGAGAGTGAGATAGAGAAAGCACAAGGAGCAGGGGCAGAGGAGAGGGAGAAACAGACTCCCTACTGAGCAGGGACCCAAAGCAGAGCTCCACCCCAAGACTCTGGTATCAGGACCTGAGCCGAAGGCAGACGCTTAACTGACTGAGTCACCCAGGCACCCCATTACAGATTTTCAAGCGGGATTCACATTCAACATTATTAGAGAAACTACAGTTGCTATTTAATAACTCCTAGTAAAAAAAAAAATGACATGAGATAACCTAATTGTTTTTGGCACTAAGGAGACACATATGTGTACCTATAACTTTTTGTTTTTTTATATTTAGTATGCATCCATTGAGACATTTTCCCATGCATTTACACATTATACACAGACACACACACACACACACAAACACAAACACATATTTTTTATTTTCAGGATTTTTTGTAGATATCTGTTTGGTCTAGATTCAATATTTACCTGTGTTTATTAATAATAACCTTTTCAAAAAATTAGCTGTAGAGCCATCTTTGTAACTCCCACTTTATTCCAAAAATTACTTTTTTGTTGTAGATCCTGGATGTGATTTAGAAGTGTTCCACACTTTATAACTGGTGGTTCTGTGACACATGTTTAAGAGTCAAACTTAGTACTCTTAACAGAAAAGATTAACATTGACTTTCATTTTACTTTTTTAACATTTGTTCTATATTTAGTGAGAATCAGTGTCATACGCAGTTTATTCACCCATTTATTCATTCATTTATTCACTTCAAGCACTCATTTCATTCATTCAATAAATTTTATTGAGTGCCTTAATATTTTGTTTTATTCTTTTTTACTGAGTGCTTACTCTCTCTTAAAAAGTTTTGGAGGAGGATTGAGAAAACAAGAATTATACTACTCTTTCTGACTTTCTTAAGTTGGAAATCTTTCTCATATTCTATTTTTGAGATTCACATCTTAAAAATATATATACATATATTTATGTGCACATACACTAACTTTTAGGTGTAGAGATGAAATTGTCAGATGGTAAAATACAATATTTATTGTATGTTACCCATATTTGAAACCACATAATACATACCTTTGATATACTAATTAATTTTGAATTGTTAATCTGATCTCAAGTATCATGTATTTGTAGTTTTGGCCTGTGCAACTCTGAGAATAGTATTGCCAGTTACTGAGGTGAAAAAGTCTGAGAAGTCATACTTGGGATCGAGGAGTAAAATGGGGAGCATCAAGATTTGTCTGTATTATATATGCCTCTCTCCCCTGAAAACAATAAAGATGTTTCTAAAGACATCCTTATTTGGAGGATTATCCTGTATCATTCATTAATTTATATAAACCCTTAGTAATTTAGTTCAATTCCTCGTTTCCAGAAGGTAAGTCTATGATGTGTCCTTTCTTTATATGCCTTAGACATTCTTTCTTTAAAGCTTCAAGGAAGTTCCCCTAAATAGAATAAATAAATGCTTGCTGAAATTCTGTTTTTCCTCTAACTCATTTTTAAAGCATTTTTTTCTGAGTCCTTCATTCAAGCATTCAAATTTAGGTATGCAAATGTAAGTTGACTAATTTTGAAAAATGCCTTATTGAAACCATTTTATGCCCTGGGAGTGAGAGCAGAAGGGCTGCCTGCCCCCACCCTCAAAGAAGCAGAAGTCAAGGGGACATTCTCTCTTTGACACAGTTTGCTCTGATGTTACTCAGCATCTCCTTACATATACATAAGTTGTCTTTTGTTAGTTTAAATAGATGCTTCACATATGTGTAAAGAACAACCTATGGACATTTATAAATTTGTATTCTTTTATTGAAGATAACAAACTAGAATGTTTTGTTAAAAGGAAAGCAGATAACAGGAGAAAGCTAAGAGTAAGAGAGATGTGAGTGGAGAGCTTTAAAAAGTAAAGTAGGTCACTGAGACAAGTAGAAAATATGTAATATCTTTTAAAAAATGAAGTAATTCTTAAAAGATATACTCCAGCCACGATTTTTCTTTAATAGAATAGCTTAAGACTCAAAATCACAGAGTACTATTTATAGAGAGAAGCACTACATGATTTGGGGGGAAAAAATGTCCTCTCTCATATGAAAAGCTGATAAGAAACCTTGTCTGAAGAGTGAATTCACTTTTGCAGCACCCGACCCCTGTAAGGTCATTGTGAAGAAGCGGTGAGAAAAGCGAAAATATTTCCAGAATCAAGTAGAAATAGGTTTTGTTTTTGTTTAGATTTTATTTATTTATTTGTCATGGAGAGAGACAACACAAGCAGGGGGAGTGGGAGAAGGAGAAGCAGGCTTCCTGCTGAGCAGAGAGCCCCATGTGGGCTGGATCCCAGGACCCTGGGATCATGACATGACAAGAGCCAAAGGCAGAGGCCTAATGACTGAGCCACCCAAGTGCACCAGATAGAAATAGTTTTGAACAAACTCATTTTAAATAAAATAATACCAAATCTAAAACAAATCTAAAAATATCTTAATGCAGAGGATGGACCAAAAACAGGCACACAGTAAAAGAATGTGAGGTTAACAAATTTAAGGCAATTGAATAATTTAGTGTTTCAGTGTTGTATATAATTACTGTTCTTTAGAGTCAAAAGGATATAAACAGCTCAACTGCAAATTGGTCTTGTTAGAAGAGCATTTAGTACAAAAATCCTTTTCCTACCCTTCTCCCTACAGCCTCTTGTTTCTAGCATTCATAGGCAATAAAAAAATTAGGAGAGGATCATTATTATTCATATATGCAAGAATGTCTTCCTCTTAGGAATACTACTTAATTCTCTCCACCCCAACTTGCTGGCTTTCTGTGCTTCTCATTTATCTGCTGGGATCTAACCACAGATACTTAATGTTTCGCTGTCCGTCCCTTTGTCCCTTTTCATACCTATCAGCAAGATGAGTAGTACTTCTGCAACATTCCTCAAAACAGACAAGTCTCACTTTTCATCACCACTAATCGAAAAGCCTCTTCTTGACAACTGCAAAAGCTTAGTTCCTAGTCTCCCTCCCTCCACCCTTTCAGTTTCTAATTTATTGCCCACGTGGCTGTATTAATATCACCTCTTAATCACATAATGAGATCATGTATTCTTCTGCCGATATTTCCGTTACTTTTCAACTCCAAGGATCAAATCCTCTGATGAGTTTCCTTTAAACTGGAAATCCCCTGATAAGCTGGACACAGACCTAAGTGATCTGACTCCTTCCTACCTCCCCAAGAGCCACTGGATTCTTATGCTCCATTGTCTACTGCAGTTTCGTCACATTGGCCTCCTTTCTATCCTGCAAAACACTCTTAAATTCTTTCTAGTTGGGGCACCTGGGTGGCTCCGTTGGTTAAGCAACTGCCTTTGGCTCCGGTCATGATCCTGGAGTCCCAGGATCTATTCCCTCCTCGGGCTCCCTGCTTGGTGGGGAGTCTACGTCTCTCTCTGCCCCTCGCCCCTCATTCTCTCTCTCTCTCAAATAAGTAAATAAAATCTTTAAAAAAATTTTTTTCTAGTTTTTGTATGGTCTATTCCTTTTAATCATCTTATTGTCCATTCCCTCCTGTTGTAAGTACTCCTGGTATAATCTTAAATGCCGCCCTCAAGAGCGCTTTCAATAATGATTGGATCTAAACAACTGAACAATTCATCTTCTTTCTTTCACTGCCCTTGGCAGGTGTGCAGAAATGGGAAGTAGATATATGCTTTATTAGTTTTCTAGAGCTGCGATAACAAATTAGCACATACTTGGCACTTAAAACCACAGAAATGTATTCTCTCCGTTTTGGAGGCTGGAAGTCAGAAATTAAGGTGTTGGCAGGACTGTGCTGCCTCTGAAGGCTCTTGGGGAGAATCTTTCCTTGTCTCTTCCAGCTTCTGGTGATGCCAGGTGTTGCTTTGCTTTGCCTCCATCTTTCATGTGGCCTTCTCCCCTACCTCTCTGTATGTTTTCTGCTTTTCTCTCTTGTCAGGATACCCATCATTGGATTCAGGGCTCAACCTAATGCAGTATGACTTCATATTGAGATCCTTACCTTAATTATATCTGTAAATAAGGTCACCTTCTAAGGTTCTGGGTGGATTTCTTTTCTTTTCTTTTCTTTTCTTTTGGGAGGGAACCTTATTGTACTCTTTCTTTCTTCCTTTCTTTCTTTCTTCTTAAAGACTTTATTCATTTATTTGACAGAAAGAGAAATAGCGAGAGAGGGAATACAAGCAGCGGGAGTGGGAGAAAGAAAAGCAGGCTTCCTGCGGGGCACGGAGCCAGAGGAGGGGCTCTATCCCAGGACCCCAGAATCATGACCTGAGCTGAAGACAGATGCTTAATGACTGAGCCACCCAGGTGCCCCTATTCTACACTTTCTACCTAGGTACTTCCGTGTGGCAATAGAATAGAAAGCAGTAAGATCTGGAATATGTTATGCCCATCTGCTGTTTTTTAGGAATGTGACTTTTGATGTCACAAACGTTAAGGGCTAAGTAAAAACATGGTGCTAACAGAATTAGGGTTGCCTTAATAAATGAAGTCATTAAAACAAGTGGAGAGAAATGGTGGTTTTTTTTTTTTTCCCTTTCTGTAAGATTCCCATATGCAGGAAATTTTGGTTTCATTCTGTCTTCCAGTCTTATTGATGGTAAGAAAGCATGGGTTGTTTGTTTGTTTATTTCTTTTCTTTTCTTTTCTAAAACATGGGTTTAAACCAGAAATCTGGCAATGACTCTGGCCATTTATTATATTATATCAACATGGACAAATTTAATATATCTATGTTTAAAAAGACAATGCTAATCCTTGTCTGACAGGGTTTTCTAAGACTTAAACTAGATAATGTCTGCAAGGCACTTAGTATAATGCCTGGAGTTTAAGAAACACTTAGCTATCGCATCTCAATGTTTTCTCATTCTGATAGTGAATAACTCAATTCTATGTCTAAATGAAATATTGCTTAATTTAAATACATGCTTCTTACTCTATCCAATAGACCTAATTATTTTTACTCTATCTCTATTTTTCTCAAATCATTTTTAAAACTACCATGACCAAGTTGTAAACAATCTAATTTTTCTGGCAAATATAATGAAAGGTGAAAGAGCACTTTCTAGTTCCTAAAATTTATTTTTCTTTTCTTTATTTTCTAGTTCTTTTAAACAGCTGTGTAAAATTACTTTCATTCATTACATAAGAAAGTACATAAAAATAAATATATTTTATTTTTATATTAATTTTACAGGCAACACTGAGGCCTACTTCTATTGCTTGTATATGTAAGCATGTCCCACTGTCCCCAGACATATTTATTGAACACTTTTGGGCTTTAGTCTATTTTTATGGGAACTGTCTTTATAATCTGTTATGGAGAAATCATCAAACTAATATTATCAAGGTATTTCTAATTTTATAAAGTACTTTCACATGCATTATCCATTTCTCTTGTTATTCGCCCACTCATCCAATAAGCACTACATTTGCTAGCAATTTTGGCACTAAGTTGGGTGCTGGAATAAAGAATTAAAAGCCATCCTACACTACATAAGAAGCACACTAATGGAGGGTGGTAAATGATGAGGGTACATATGCTGAGTACTATGTAGTTTAAAGGTAGGATGAATGGTTGATACTTGAACACCAGGCATTGTAAGCTAAAAGGCAATTTTTTTTTTCTTTAGTACATAGAAATTCGTTCTAAAGGGGAAAAGGGGGAGGCAGTAGCAGATGCAAAGACATGGAGGTTTGATGTGACTGGAGGCTAGGTTTGAAAGAGAGGCATGGCATGAATTGAGGCGAGGGAGAAACAAAGAGTCAGACCCAAGAGAGCTGGAAAGTCATGCCTTGAACATGGACTTTATTCTTAAGATAATGGAAAGTCATTAACGAATACTAAGTAAGGTGTGATATGATTCATCTACATTTTAGAGAGCAGAAATTTGAATTAGAAATTAGAAATAAATTGAGGAACAATTAAATAGGAGGTACAGGGAATAGGAGCTCTTTCATAACCCTTGGAAGAAAAAAAAAAGGATCTGATCTTTACCTTATAAGTAAAGTTGTAAGTACTTGGCATCCAATTGGATGTTGCTTCTTAACCAATATCCAAGATTAAAATGAGAAATTGTTTCTCAAGGGCTAGGTGGAGAATTGGCAAAGACTTACTCCTACTGCATCCTACTGGAAAAAGAAATTAATACAGACTACCCCAATTCAAGAAGTAGAAATAGATTTCACTATTTGACAGGATGAGTAGCATGAGAATATAGGAATAAGAGGAAGTATTTGGAGAGTTGGTACCAGACAACATCATTGGTGCTAATTCATTTTTCAGATAAATTCTATCTGAATTCTGCTCTATTCTAAAGAGGATAATTACTTTCTTTGAAGTAGATAACAATTTAAGGGCATATGGTAATATGAAACTGCTTATAGAACGGGTTATTCCTCAGAATGATGATCTAATATGGTATATAAGAAATTATTTTTTTTCTTTTGCTATAAGACATAAGTTTTATAATCATCCACACAGAGAGAAAACTCTTCTTAAAGTCTAGTATTTTTCAATTGGAAAGATTAAAAAGAATGGTTTATACATGTCCCTTTAGCATGTGTGCTGGTCAGTGTTAGAAACTGGTAGATGAAGTCAATAAAATAGACAGTGAAGATGAAGAGTCATTAATTTTGTAAGAGCAGTAAGGAATCCTCTCTACCTCAGGCCAGAATTTTTAATTGTAAGGGTCAGAGAAACCTCTTTTGTTATTTTTTTTTAACAGTGATTTTATTTTAGAAGGACTAGAGAAGTCTGCATTCTTCCCCTCTCACTGATTCTCTCACGGTCATTCCAACTTGGATTTGTAAGTTAAAATCAAATAGTAGTAAACTAGTGTCACTATTCAGGATATGAAATTAACAAATATATTTTACAGTTGCATAGAAAAATACCTATTTGAATAAGGTAGAATTATATGGAGTTTATTATATATTGTTTAAGGGTCTAAAAATTAGTACATTTACATTTATAAACACACTGGTAATTCTATATGACACATGTAAGCCTAAAATTGAAAAGGACATATTTTAATAAGCCTAACCCTACAACATGTACACACACACACACACACACACACACACACATACCCCAAACTAAAGCAAAACCAAACCAAAAGAAAAAAACCTATGTCCTTGAACATTCCTTGCCTAATTCTTTTGTAGCAGTTATGTATCTGGAAGACTAAAACTTTTAACTGAATATGAGGAAAATCTGGATATAGATCCCTGCTCTTCCTCCTTCCAGACATACCTGCCTCCTTGTTCCACAAGGTCGACTTCATTATTCCTAATAAACAAAGTATCTCCTTTCAACCACAACCTTGTTTTCCAAAGCTATGTGCCCTGGTAAAGAAAGGCATCCTAACATTTAGAAAGACTTCATATATTATATAGGAAGCTTCACTAAATGTGGAAAAGCAAGAGCCATGGGTTCAGTTGGCCTCAGTTTGAAACAAGGATCTATGTAAACTCCTATGCTTCCATTTCCTTTTCTGTAAAATGAGGATAAAAATAGTAGGTACTTCAAAATGGTTTGTTAAAAACTATAGGTGAAAGTCATGCATATGGAGCACTTTAAAAGAGCATCTGGCACACGTATCCATTAATAACACCATTAATCTCATTAACGATAATTCAAGGTACCAATGAGTAGATATCAATAGTATGCTAAATGCAGGGTCCCCTAGGTGGCTCAGTCTGCTCAGTACCCAATCTGATTTTGGCTCAGGTCATGATCTCAGAATCATGGGATCAAGCCCCACCTGGAGCCCCCCTTGAGCACCCCTTCCACCAAATTGGGCTCCATGCTCAGTGGAGATTCTGGTTGAGATTCTCTCCCTTTCCCTCTGTAACTCTCCCTGCTCACTCTCTCTCTCTCTCTCTAAAATAAATAAATACATCTTTTTAAAAATATGCTAATTGCATATTTTGGTCATGGCAGATCAAAATTATGCTCACTATTCCTTGTTTTCCAATTTTCTGGCTAGAGAGTCAGAGGTGACTATCATTCCCAGTGTACTTATCTGTAACCTTTGCCATTTTCAATGGACTCTCTTATCCACACAGTGTCCAAGCCCAACATCAACCTTTTTTTCTTGGAGGTGTTCACACCCAGGAAATTCAGTTATCTCCCCTTGGCCAAATTAAGCCCTGCTTTGGGCTGTCAGATATTCTTTTTCCAGTATATGTGTTAAATATAATTTCTCTTTATTTTCATCATCCTTTGAAATATTCTTTTTAGAAAATGTTCTTTAGTTAACATGAAAGCTTGTATCTTGACAGTAAGTCTCAAATATATCTTGCTCGCAGCCATCTGTCAGCAGGTTGGAGCTGGACTGTCACTACCATTAAACTAAAATACACTTTCAGTGGTGTGAAAACCAATTCAACAACAACTTATCTTTGACTTCCCTTTATTCCCCTGCACTACCCCACCTTCGGAATTGTGTACCCCCAAATGGTAATGTCATCTTACCTGTCACTCACACTCATGCTTTCCAGATCATGCAAGAAAGAAAGCCTGCAAGGGAATTCAGAAGTTCTTGTGATTTGTTTGCTGATGTGCCAAGGGCTATGACTGCTCCTTGGAATCACAAAAAGCCTGATTTTCACCTTTACCTGCCTTTCAATGTACCATTTCTTCTACAGTAAATAGTGACTCCAGGCCTAAAGGAAGAGCCAAAGAGGTGCAGAAGAAGATAATAACCAGAACAGTTATTATTAGCAATAGGTTAAGATGTGCAGGGTAACAATAAGAAGAAGAAAAAAGGAAAATCATATTATTGCTGCTGCAGTGAAGAAAAATAAGTGTCAAAAGGAAGATAAGTTTGAAAATACAACCATGAAAGCATTTCAGTTACTATATTGATATAGAAATATTTTCTCTGCTCTTTCCAGCTTAGCGCTTTTTTGCAGAGATTTTTTTTTTTTTAATAGAAGTGTTCAGGCAATAAACATGACAGGCAGCTCATGTCTGGAGGACTGTAAGACACCTCTGGATTTCGTAAAGTATGAAGTGATTGAATTCATCGTACCCCCAAATATAATAATCTGTAAAAATTTCATTGCCTGGAGTATCTTTATTTTGTCATAAAGAGGAAGTGAAGGGAAAGCAAGCAAAATGTCAGACACCACAAAATTTTAGTCATTTCTCAACTGGTACCCCAAAGCTGTAGATTCTCTATGAACAACAGAGAAAATAATACCTGTTTATATTCTTAACTATGGCAAAGCATAAGATCATTAAATCAATATTCATTGATGCAAAACTATAAATTATAATTTCTGTGCTTTGTGGTAATCTTTGTGTGTGTGTATGTGTGTGTGTGTGTGTGTGTGTATTTGTCACAGTCATCTTCTTACTTTAGTACTTGACTGGAGACAGGAAATTACATCTAGATGGAATGGAGTAAAGTTTACTCTAACAAGACAGGCTAAAAATACAGAAATCTCTAGTCACAAATACATACTGAAAAAACTGCTCTGTGCATAATAACTATATGTTGTTAGACATTCAGAGCTTCTTCTTCTTCTTTTTTAATCTAGTTTTCTTGGCACTTGTTAGGTAATTTCCCATAACTGGAAAAACACACCTTTCTTTGAATTGTGACATAAGAATGAGAAGAGCTTTTTAATTCCTGCATTTTAACTGGCTTTTCAGTAGCCACCCCAGAATTCCTTCCATTCCCATTCATGTTACATTAACGGTCTTAAAAAGTTTATTATTTTTCTTATATGTGAAGAAATTAAAGGAGAAACTGGCTGGAGACTCAGAAAGAATCTCCCAAGAAAGGTCAAATAACTATTTAAATTGTATATGATTTCAACAAAAAAAATTATAGAAAATTAAAACAAATCATCCTCAAAAACTGACTAAGGGGGGGCACCTGGGTGGCTCAGTGGGTTAAAGCCTCTGCTTTCGGCTCAGGTCATGATCCCAGGGTCCTGGGATCGAGCCCCCACATCGGGCTCTCTGCTCAGCAGGGAACCTGCTTCCCTTCCTCAATCTCTGCCTGCCTCTCTGCCTACTTGTGATCTCTGTCTATCAAATAAATAAATAAAATCTTAAAAAAAAAAAAAAACTGACTAAGGATGGTGAGTGAGAAGACAGTGCAATGATCCTAAAATAAAAATGAAGTATCAGTGACCAGATCAGTATGGTAGAGAGGACTTTACTAAAAATGAAAAAGCTTAAACACACACACACACACGCAAATAACATAGTTATGGAACTTAAATTCTGGAGTCAAGTGCATGAGTTCAAATTCCAACTCTGTCATTTGATAGAGGCATGATCTGGGCAATTACTCCTAATTACTCTTCCCATGCCTGTTCCCTCAACTGAAAATTGAGAAAATTCAGGATGACCTCACAGGTCTGTTGAGAGGATTAAATGAGTTATTACAGACAAAATGCTTAAAATAAATACAAGTAAATCTCAAGACAACGTATTTCTCTTCTTTATAAATGTATGAGTAAACAAAATATGAAGAATTTATTTTGAATAATCCAAATGGGATGATGCAACATGAGTGGAACTAAATTCTGTGAGATGTCTAAGAGGACTTTCTAGACAGGATTAGAATACCAACTCTATTAGAATTTGTGCTCATCTTTGTCATACTTTTTTGTAATTTACTTGCAAGCCCACATATAAAATAAAATATTTGTATAAAAAGTAATATTAAGTATATTACATCTTGCACAGGTTATTGAGGAGAGTTATGATGTTCAAAATTGAGACATTTTTGTATGATGAATTGCTTCTGTAATTGGCATTACAATTATAGCTAGCATAAAAATATTGTACTTTTGGGCCCCTCAGGGGCTGTTGATTAAGTGTCTGCCTTCAGCTCAGGTTATGATCCCAGGGTTTTGGGATTGAGCCTGAGGTGTCCTTGAGCTCCCTGCTCAGCAGGGAATCTGCTTAGTCCTTTCCTTCTGCCCCCTCCCCTCTTTCACTTGTAAGCTCTCTCTCTCTCTGTTTCTCAAATAGATAAATAAATCTTAAAAAAATTATACTTTAGAAGTCAATTTAAAGGATCTTTATTCAAGTTTACATAGAAGGCCAGTATCATTTTACTTTTCATATTTGGCATATCTTGAAACTAAAATTAAAATAGGTTGGTTTTATAGAATACCCCTTGTTCTGATTTTTATCAAGACTTGTGAATAATTACACAAATACTAAGTGATATGTTCCCTTAAGTATTATGCTTTGTGGGTACACTATGCTGGGCATTTTATATACCTTATTTTTAATGCTTATAATATCTTTTTACATAGTTTTAATTATGAAAGTGAGGTCCAAGGAAAATAAAAGACTTACAAAAACTATAAAACTTATCTACAGCTGGAGTGGGTGAAAGCCAAAGGCAGAAACCTAAAAATGTTGTAAACTGTAAAGTGCTATGCAATATTAATTACTATTTTTCTACCGGAGATAACAAAAGTTAATATTAAATTATCCGAATGCCTATCTTCTTGCTCATTATAATGCTAATTTTATGTGATTGATTTATGTGGTTAAAATTTATCTTTTATTATATTGATAAGAGACAATTCACATGGCTTGCCCATAGATGTATAAACGCAGTTTGCTGGAGTATGAAGCTATGTTTTCCAGTGCTAATTATTTTTGCGCTTACTTCACAATGCTTATACTTTTTATGGGTTTGATGTCCAAATGAAACTTAAATGTGATGTTGATGTCACATATAAAATCATATAAAGCAAAATGAAGAAGATTAGGGATTCAGGGCTTATGCAGGAAAACAGTACAATCAGAAATGGATTTTCACTTTGTTTTAAAGCAAACATAGACTTACAGTCTTGTGTCTCCAGTTCTGTTCTTTTAAGAAGTTCAAATTCTATACAACTATCACACAGATAATTTCACAATTTGTTAACTCTGGCCAGAAGAAAAAAAGAAAGAAAGAAAGATATCTAAAACATAATTTTGTTCTCAAGGGTTTTGTGATCTAACTGGAAAGAAAAAAATATTAATACATGTGCATCAACCACTAAGCAGTAAAACACAATTAATAAATGACTTTGGTGGGGCACCTGGGTGGCTCAGTGGGTTAAAGCCTCTGCCTTCAGCTCAGGTCATGATCCCAGGGTCCCGGGATGGAGCCCCGCATTGGGCTCCCTGCTCAGCGGGGAGCCTGCTTCCTCCTCTCTCTCTGCCTGTTTCTCTCCTACTTGTGATCTCTGTTTGTCAAATAAATAAATAAAATCTTTAAAAAAAATGACTTTGGTTTTGGGGTTTTAGACAGTTACACATCAAAGGAGCCCAGAATAAGTGGGATATTTGTAAGAAGGGACGGAATCACATCTAGAACTGAGAGATGATATAAAAGTTCAAGACCAACAGGACAGTTCAGGTTTCAAGATTATGTTTTATTCCTTACTTTGCTCATGCATTAGAAATTGCCATTTCAAAAAAAAAAAAGAAATTGCCATTTCCACACTCAATGATTAACTCACTTGAGTATGACAAATACTAATATAGAATTTAGTGTGTTAGTACAAATCAACTTGTAGACTAATGAGAATATGAAGAAAAGAGTATGCGAATTAGAGGGCATTTCAATATAAAACTGCCTTAACATGTATGGAGCAAATTATGATGTATTAATTAAATGAGTTTTGTGTTTATTTTCTGAATCATAATACAGTTATAAAATTAAACATGGATATTATATTTTAAAACCTTAATAAACATTTCTTGATTAGCACCTGTGTACTTTGCACAGCAATAATTGGAAATTTTAAAAGATCAAACTGAGGGTTGTAGAAAAGGAGGTGGGTGGGGAGATGGGGGTCAGTAGGTGATGGGCAATAAGGAAGTCATGTGATATGATGAACACTGGGCATTATATGCAACTAATGAATATTGAACACTACACCAGAAGCCAATGATGTACTATATATTGGTGAATTGAGTTTAAATTAACAAAAAAGGGGCGCCTGGGTGGCTCAGTGGGTTAAATCCTCTGCCTTCGGCTCAGGTCATGATCCCGGGGTCCTGGGATCGAGCCCCACATCCAGCTCTCCGCTTGGTGGGGAGTCTGCTTCCCCCTCTCTCTCTCTGCCTGCCTCTCTGCCTACTTGTGATCTCTCTCTCTGTCAAATAAATAATAAAATCTTTAAAAAATAAATAAATAAATTAATTAATTAACAAAAAAAAGAGAGAAATAAGGCTATTTTTCATATAAGAGAAATATATAAAAGATAAATAACATGATGATCGTTCTTGACTCTTTACTTCTCATCAATTAAATGACCAAGAAAAACCTTGCAGTACATGAAAATGTTTAGTTAATAATAGAGAAAATGTGGAAGTATGCGATGAGCCATATGAACAATTTTATACAAATTGTGAATATGATTTGTCTTCTATAAGATAATATGTTAAGTTTGACAACCATTTGACTTTTTAGGAAATTATGAGAAGAAATAAAAAATAGTCTTTTAAAAATAGCACTTATTTACCATTTAGACTTTTTAAAGTTCTTTTCTGTAGATTCCAGTTTCCAACTGGTTAGCATTTTTCCTCTGCCTAAAGGGCATTCTTTTTATGTTCTTATAGTGTAGGTTTGTAGACGATGATTCTCTTTAGCCTTGATTTATCTGAAAACTGTCTGAAATTCACCCTTTAAAAATATTTCTGTTCAATGTAAATTGGATTACTTTTCTGTTATCAATCTAAAAATTTTCTTACTCTGTATTCTGCCTATGATTATTTTTTAGGAGAAGCCTGTGATTTTTTTTTTTTTAAAGATTTTATTTATTTGACAGACAGAGATCACAAGTAGGCAGAGAGAGAGGAAGAAGCTGGTTCCCTGCTGAGCAGAGAGCCAGATGCGGGGCTGGATCCCAGGACTCTGGGATCATGACCTGAGCTGAAAGCAGAGGCTTTAACCCACTGAGCCACCCAGGTGCCCCAGCCTGTGATTTTTTTAAAATCATGTTCCCCTATGTGTAATGTGATTTTTTTTTTTTCCTACAGCCACTTATACATTTTTCTCTTTAACTTAAGTTCAGTATTTTGATTATGGCTGTGGTTCACTTTTTGTTTTCCTACTGACCTTCTCAGAAGTATAAGACTATGCTTCATATAAAGTATGGGAAGTCTGTGCCAATATACATGCATGTGTGTGTATGTGTATATATATACACATACATATACATATATATGTATATATAATCTCATACTATCTTTTCCTCAAGAACTCTACACTTACTTTAAACCATTTGACATTAACCCTACAGACCCTTTGAATTCTCATCATTTTATTTTACTTTTTTCTCCACTGTGACTTTCAAAGTGGGTAATTTGTATTGATACATCCACAAATGTGTTCATGATTCAATGTCTCATTCCGTAGGTTCCATAGTTTTTCTCTGATTCTTTTTAAAAAAATTTATTATTAACATATAATGTATTATTTGTGTCAGGGGTACGTGTCTGTGATTTTACTCTGATTCTTTTTCAGTTTCCATTTCTCTACTAAAATTCTGGTAGAGAATTAAGATGTTGCTACCTTCTTTTAAGACATCAGAATACTTTATTAGCTGTTAAGTAAAATAAGAAGCTTTAAGTAACAGCTTTAAAAGCTTTTAAACAGTTTTGAAAATAGCTGCTTCAGAATTATTATTGCTAGGTTAAGTATTATGCTCATTCTGAGTTAGGTTTTGATTTCTTTCCTTTGTTCTTCCTCCTCCTCCTCCTCTTCCTCTTTTATTTTTCCCCTCTCTTCATCTTCTTCTTCGGCTATGGATTGCATTTTCTGGCTTATTTAAATCCCCAGTAAATATTGATTGATTTTGGACATTGGGATAATGTGTTTTGGAGATTTTGGATTCTGTTAGCTTCCTCAGAAGAATATTGATTCTCAATTCAGAAGGAATTTGAATTATTTTCTTATCACCCTAAACTTGGGTAGTTTTGACTTTAGACTTTGTGAATGGAGATCTATGGAAAGCTCCAAGTATTTGCCACACCCTGCAGCTTGGCAGGATGCAGCCCCCAGTGAATCTTGTCAAAGTTTACCTTTAGGCTTTATGCAGTTAAGTTTAGGGTAGATACTAGTCTATAACGTGGCTTCACACTCCCAAGACTCCTGGTGTCTCAGTTGGTGTTAGAGCTGTTAACAATAGGTTGTTCAGATTTTCCTACAGTAGATTTTCCTACAGGTGGTAGAAAGACCAGCACTCTAATGATTGCTACACTGTTCTTTGATTTTGTTCAACCTTTACTTTTTCTGTTCCAGCAAGAAAGCACAAAGAGGTTGTTATCTAACAATCTTTGGATGTTCTTTTTCTATACATCTACAGCATTGCTCTCAACCATCAGTTTATAGTGAATATGTCCATAGATTACTGAGCACCCCCCTCTGTACAAGTCTATTTTTCCCATGCTCCAGTCCACAAATTCTAGTTGCTGTTTGCCAACTCTGAAATTTGCCTCCTTACAGTACTTTGTATAAGCTCCAATTTTCTGTGCCAGGTTGGGAAATTATTCCCAGGGTAGAGCTGGTAGGACTCTAGGGCTAAAGGCGCAAAAGAAGAGGGGAAAAAAAAAAAAAAAAAGCAAAACCCCAAACATTGTTTTTGGAATATAGGAAATTTACTAATGTAGAAAGAGAGCTTCCTCCAAGCAGGCATAACTATCAAAAGCAGCTACTACCAGTATGAAGCATGGAGTGTAAAGGCAACAACCACAATGACCCTTCTTCTTCTGAACTGTCATCTCTTGCTGACACATTGGCCAAAATCAAATGGAAGCAATGGGGTTAGAGGCAAGATCTGGTGATGCAATCTATGACCAGACTCTTAAGACAAAAAGTGGTATGGGGAAAGCAGTAAAGATATTTGAGTGGAAGAAAGGAAAAATTAGCATATAGATATTTCTGAATTGGGGGCAATAAATTATTTTAAAAAATTTATAATGAAAATACAGTAATTCACATATCTGTGTATTCATTGTGTGAATTCACTGTGTATTCACTGTGTAATCACTGTGAAAATTATACGAGAACCCAACTTATTCCCTTGAAAAATAACATTGTGCACGCACACACACACATATTGCTTAATATTATTGAGAGGAATATGAACAGATATTTATATAGATTTTACCAATATTCTAGGGCTGAAATAAGTATGAAGATTTTGGAGAAGGTAGATTCAAAGCTAAGTGGGCATATCTGGTATAGTTTTTAAATATAGTTTTGAAATAGTTTAATATAGTTTATATATAGTTTATATATATATATATATATAGTTTAATATAGTTTAAATATAGTTTTGAAATAATAGTCATCTTTTTTAATTTTCTGGTAGTTACATATGTACTATTGCTAATCCCCACAAGAATTCTCTAAGCTTAATTTATAGGACACTGAGTCTCAGAAAGACTAAATTTCCCAGGATCACATCATTGTTAAGTGATAAAGTAACTATGTGTAAGTCTAAAGTTTACATTCTGAACAGTACTGAGTGTGAAAGACAATAAAGGTAGTGAGATGACTGATGTGAAACATATCACTTAAGGAGGAAAGGAATCATACAAACTAAAAACCAATATTAAAATATATTCAGAATATCAATGGAGCAATCTGGAGAGAAGGGGTCTTTATGAAGTTGGATTATTCAAAAGCATTGGAATGTGCCAAAATGGATTAAATTTAGAGAACATATGATCCATAGGATATGGTTAGTTATAATTAATAACCATTTTAGTGGCTAAAATTCAGAAGAAAATTAAAGTATTAGTAACAGAAAAATATGATGAAAAGCATCATATTAATGGACTATTTTTTAAACTTTCAGTCCAAGGGGAAAAAGATATAATGCATTTATCACTAGAGGTAGAATGTGACATCTGTGGTCAATGTCTAATAAAACCCACAGTTTCAAAAGCTTAAATTGACAATATTAATAATACTAATAATACATGATATCTTATTTGACTATAATTCTTGATAACTAAATAAGTTAGTTGCTCTTCAATATTTTTTGTGCCAATCAGATCAACTTAAAAGTCATTTATGTTATAATTTTATTGGACTTTTTTTGACCTGAACTTTATGATAATGCCCTCTGAACTGTTTAGAAGTCCACATGATGATTTAGAAATAATTCAGTTTTCACAATTTGCAGTGGGAATATTTGCTTCCAGTAGTAATTCAATAATTTTGAAAATGCCTCAGAGTCATGTATCAAAGCTAGAAAGCAACAGGAGACCATCGATTTCCTCCCTTTGACATTACAAGCTAATGTTTACATGAAATCTGATAATATTTGTCTAAGACAGTTTCATTTGCCAGATTAATACAGTTTCCTCCATTGCTTATTTCTAATTTCATGAGGCATATTCTGTCTCAAAATGCTCTTTCATCATTGATTAATTTATCCCATTTTTCTTCTTGATATTTTTCCTTTAGAATCTTTCCAATTCTACTGGAAATATTTTGACTATTCCACAAGTCTGATAATTCCATTATTATGGAAAATGGTGAATATTCTAGGTAATTCCACACTAAATGGACAATGATGGATCTTACAGCATAAAAATTCAATGAACCCAGGAAAGTAAAATTATGTATTTCTTTGTTACCATCAAGAAGCAAATGAATGAATATTTTGGATATGTAGAAAAATTTGAGTAGCAAAATTTAAAATGTAAGTGCCATCTACAACATACCAGTGATTGATACACTTTACACCTTGGAGAATCTCATCTTTCATCTTAAATCTAAAATATATATTTACCTGATACTAGCAAAATTAATATGAAATGAAGTGGCAAATAACAAGTTTGAGTCATTGAAAAACTAACTTTGATTTGAACATTTATTTTCCCCCTTTGATATATTTTGGATATCTTTTCAAGGACTCCTGTTACAGCAGTTACCATATATGTGTGTAAATTATTTGTTTATGTCTGTTTTTACCACTAACTTCTAATGCTTAAGGGTTGAAACACTGTTATAAAATTTTTGTGAAAATCTAATATGCACTATAGTGTTTGGCACCTAGTCCATGCTCAATGAATGATATGAAACTATTGATCTCAGTGTAAATTATTTTTGTCCAAATGATTATTTCTGCTGATTATTGTGATACAGTTCAGACATAGGTTTTTAGAATGAAAAATTATTTTGGTTGAAAAAGATGCTGAAATAGTGATTGTGTGATAGAGAATGAAGAAGAAAAAGCGACAAAGATAAAACATCACAAAGCAACTTCTTCTCCTAGCTCTGGTAGAGTAGCCTGTATCAAACCTTCCATCAAAAATGGTTATAAATAATAGATAAACCCAAAATAAATCAAGCAAACAAAAAGTATTTATTGCCAGACTTAAGTTAAATGCCAGAGAAAACTGTTCAGGTAGAAGAAAAATAAACCTAATGGAAAGATTGAAATGATGAAAAGAAGAAATGTGTAGGTATATCCAATGAATGTTAACTTTAGATTAAGAGAGTAAGAGTGTCTTTTGGTTGTTTATAATATATGTATAATTAAAGTCTACAAAAATAATGGTGCAAACATCAAGGGATGGGGTGGAGTTATAATGTTCTACTGTCCTTGCTTTGTTCATGAACTAATAAAGGTACTAATTATAGTTTACTCTAATCATCAAGGCTACAAATTTTATTCTCTAGGGTTACCACTAAAGAATATGAAATTGATAAGCTAACGGAGAGGAAAAAAGTCAATGAAAATACCCACTTCATTAATATAAAATAAGGCAAAAAGGGGAAATAAAAGGAACATAAAACAGATGTAACAGAGAAAACAAATATATAATTAGAATAAGTTAAAAGATAATGACTCTAATTTAGAAGTAAAGACTAACACATAAACTTTAAGAAATTAAACCCTACATGCTATTCATAAGAAATCCACCTTGCCTATAATATAATAATCATAAGTACATACACTAACTCATAAATAACTGAAAGTATCTATACTAATGTGAGATAAAGAGAATTTGTGACACAACCATTGGTGGATCCAAAGAAAATCATTTCATAATGGTAGAGAACTAAGTTCACCATAATACCAAGAATTATTTGTCTGGTAATTTACTGCCCAAATAATGGAACAAAAATGAAATAAAAGGAACAAATGCACACTGCAGAGATTTTTAAGTTACTTGGTAGCAGATTAAGAAGACAGAGAAAAAAATTAGTATGAATAATAAATATCTCACTAACACAAATAAAACTTTGACACAAATGGCATACATTCACCCAATAAATGAAGAATACTCACTCATTATGAATCTACATAGAAATATACCAATATCAGGGATGCTGGGCTGGCATCTTTGGTTAAGCCACTGAATCTTGGTTTCTGTTCAGGTACTGATCTGCACTCAGAGTGGAGTCTGCTTAAGTTTCTTTCTCCATCTCCCTCTCTCACTCACCAACCAACTCTATCATCATGTCCTCTCTCTCAAATTAATTAATTAATTAATTCAGCAAAAGAAATTTACCAATATCAGGATATATTTTCTCCTTCAAAACATTAACATTTGATTTCCTGAGATTAAAAACTGACCTCCCACTCTAAAATAATAATAAATAGTATTATAAATAATAAAATAATTATATTATTGAAAATAATAAAATATTTTAATGTGTTTTTATTGATAACCTGAACTAGAGCCGTGGAATTACATTTCATAGGCACTGTCTGCTAGCATATTTGATACATTTGGGCAATAGGCATTTTTCATTCTCTGACAAACTGGTAATAGGGTTTTCTAGTGTGTTTATTCAAATTTGTGTGGTCAAATTCAAAGAAAATAGACTAGTTAAATTATGTAATGGAGCTTCATGGCTAAAGATGATAATTGTAGTAATAAATAAGAGGACAAGGAAAAGAAGAAAGAGTGTTAACATGTATAATAGTCACTATGTTTAAAATACTGTTCAAAGAGATTTTCAGTTATTAACATGCTTAACCATTAAAACAGTTACTCATTATCTCATTTTATAAATAAAGAAACTTGACACATAATAAGATAAGGTAATTTGCACAAAAAGAGTGCTAAATTGTGAGGATGGGATGTCTAGCTGCATAAACTGAGACTCACTGAAAAACTGATATTTTTAATAAAACCATAAATTACATTTTAAAGTCTAATTAAAGAGACAATTGCAGATAAGAAAGTCTCAGTAAATTCATATTTTAGAGAATGAATATTAAAAATACAGTGATCTTTTAGAAAAATAAAACTCATTGCAAATTTAAAAATTTTTAATGACTATTTCAAACTTTCTTATCTCTGCCATAATAATATTGCTTAGACATTACCCAAATCAAAACAATGTATCAATGGTTGATAACTGTTTAACTTTAAATGAAACAAAAAGTATTTTTATTATAGTTAACTATACTTTTTTAACAATATGAATTTTATTTTTTTAATTTTTTTGAGTGTAGTTGATACATAATGTTACATTAGTTTCAGATATACAACAGAATTCACCTTCTTCATATGTTATGCTAAGGGTTACCACAAGTGCAACTACCCTTTGTCACTGTATATTGCTCCCAAATATCATAGCCTATATTTCCTGTGATGTACCTTTTATTACTATGACTTATTCCTCCTACAACTGGAAGTCTGTATCTCTCCCTCCCCTTCATCCATTTGGCCATCCTCTGTCATCTCCCCTCTGGGAACCACAGTTTGTTCTCTGTATTTATATATCTGATTCTGCTTTTTGTTCATGTATTCATTTGTTTTGGTGTTTAAATTCCACACATGAGTGAAATCCTATGGTGTTTGTCTTTCTCAGTCTGACTTATTTCACTTAGCACAATATCCTCTAGGTGTCACTATTTGTAGATGACATGATATATATAGAAAACCCCAAAGACTCCACCAAAAATCTATTAGAATTAATGAGTGAATTTAGTGAAACTACAGGATATAAAATTAATACCCCAAAATCAGTATGTTTGTATACATTAATAATGAAGTAGCACAAAGAAAATTAAGAATTTCATTTACAATTGCAACAACAACAAAAAAATAAAACACCTAGGGAAAAACTTAGCCAAGGAGGTGAAAGACATATACTTTGAAAACTTTAAGACATTAATGAAAGAAATTGATGATGACACTAATGAAAGAAAAGATATCCCATGCTCATAGATTGGAAGAATTGATATTTTAAAATGCTTATACTAACCAAGGCAATCTACAGATTCAATACAATCTGTATCAAAAAAATTAGCATTTTTCACAGAACTAGAATAAATAATACTAAAATCTGTATGGAAACACAAAAGGCCCCACATAGCCAAAGCAACCTTGAGAAAGAAAAACAGAGCTGAAGGTATCACAATTGCAGATTTCAAGATACATTACAAAACTGTAGTAATCAAAATAGTATGATACTGGCACAAAAATAAACACATAGATCAGTGGAACAAAACAGAGTGCCCAGAAAAACCCCCACACTTAAATAGTCAATTAATTTATGACAAAGGAGACAAGAATATACAATGGGGGAAAGACAATCTCTTCAACAAATGATATTGGGAAAACTGGAGAGCTACATGCAAAAAAAAGAAAGAAAGAAAAAAGAAAAAGAATCTGGACCACTTTCTAACACCATTCACAAAAATAAACTCAAAATAGATTAAACACATAAATCTAAGACTTGAAAACACAAAATTCCTAGAAGAAAACATGGGCAGTAATTTCTCTGACCTTGGGCATAGGAAAGATTTTTCTATACGTGTCTCTTAAGGCAAGGGATAGAAAAGCAAAAACCAAGTATTAGGACTACATTCAAATAAAAATCTTCTGCAGGATGGAGGAAACCATCACCAAAACAAAAAGGCAAAGTACTGAATGGGAGAAGATACTTGCAAATGATCCAATATCCAATAAGGGATTAATATCCAAAATATATGAATGACTAATACAACTAAACACCAAAAAAAAAATCTGATTTAAACATGGACAGAGGACCTGAATAGACATTTTCCCAAAGAAGACATAAGGATGGCCAACAGAGGGGCACCTGGGTGGCTCAGTGGGTTAAGCCTCTGTCTTCGGCTCAGGTCATGGTCTCAGGGTCCTGGGATTGAGCCCCGCATCAGGCTCTCTGCTCAGCGGGGGGACTGCTTCCCCCTTCTCTCTGCTTGCCTCTCTCTTTATGTGGGATCTTTCTCTCTCTTTCTGTCAAGTAAATAAATAAAATTAAAAAAAAAAAAAAAAGGATGACCAACAGACACATGAATAGATGCTCAACATCACTCATCATCAGGGAAATGCAAATCAAAACCACAATGAGATATCACCTTACACCTGTCAGAATGGTTAAAATTAAAAAAAAAAAAAGACAAAAAAATGTTGGCAATGAGGTGGAGGAAAGGGAACCCTTGTGCACTGTTGGTGGGAATGTAATTTGGTACAGACACTGTAGAAAACAATGGAGGTTTCACAAAAAATTAAAAGTAGAAATACCATGTGATCCAGTAACTTCACTACTGGTTTTTATTCAAAGAAAATAAAAACACTAATTCTAAAAGGTATATGCACCCCTATGTTTGTTGCAGCATTATTTACAATAACCAAATTATGGACGCAACCTAAATGTCCACTAAGAGATGAATGCATCAGGAAGACACACACATACACACACACTGGAATATTATGCAGCCTTAAAAGAGATGAAATCTTGCTGGTTAAACACATTTTTAATATTTGTTACATCTATTTTTAACATTTGCTTTATCTAGAAATATGTAGTTTCTTTAGATGTCTCAATTCATTTGAAGATGAGTCATATATCATACACCATCCAAAAGAAAACAGTAAAAGAAGATACATGTGGAAGAATAAAATGATAATCATAGAGTTTAGAAAGAGAGAAAAAATTGCATAGAGGGACCCTCTCTATTTGTAATGTCTTGAGCTTGATATTAAAGGAGGTGGATTTTCACTCACCTCACAGTAACAGGAACCTCCTACTTCCTGCTGGGTGGTTTCAAAAGACATGTAGGGTACACTACTCCCTTATAGTTGTTAATGGAAGCAAATTAGAAAACATGGATTTTTCTTTCCATTTGATTATAATGAAGCAATACCCACCACCACTTTTCCTGCTGGGACAGTCTCAGAAGAAGCCAGTTAAAGAGAAGATTTAAATAACATCCAGAATTTCATAAAGTAAATGATATTATCCAGGTTGTAAGAAAAATTATTTATTGTTCCAAAAGGCAACAAGATCTCCAACTTAATGGAAAAAGGGATCAATGAATACCAACACCACATGACAGATATTTTAAAGCAGCCAGGATAAAAGAAATTCCCTAAGAAACAATGCAGACACTTAAAACAGATAAAAAAAAAAAATAAAGTGCTAGTAAATCAAAAGACTCGGCAAAGAAATGGAACATAGAAAGAAGAGTCAAATCAAAATGTTACATTAAGAGGGGCTCAGCTGGCGAAGCATATAACTCTTGATCTTGGGCTAGTAAATTTGAGTCCTGTCCTGGGTGGAGAGGTTACTTAAAAATAAAATCTTAAAAAAATGCTACAGAAGAAAAGTGCAATAACTGAAATGAAGAGCTCAGTTGGTGTGCTCAAAAGAGAATGGAGGGAATAGAGAAAATAACTGAGGAACTGAAGGAGAAAAGAAATGACCTAATCTAAACAACAGAAAGAAAGTAGTCTTAAAAAAAAATAAATAAAGATGAACAGAGCACCAGCGACCTGTGGGAATAAAATATAGATTCTACCACGTGTCACTGGAGTCATAGAAGAGAGTATAGGGCTAAGGAAGTACTTAAGGAAATAATGACTGAAAACTTTCCAAATTTGGCAAGAGACATACACCTACAGATTAGAAAAGCTGAGTAAACTCCTAAATTGAGAGGCACAAAGAAATCCATACCATGTACATTATAATTAAACTGAAAACTGAGGACAAAAAAGTCTTGCCAGAGAAAAATGACACCTTGCCTGTGGGAGAAAGTCAACAAAGGTATGGAACTCAACAGGACGCACTAATGGTATAATCAACGCTTAGAGAACACTCTATTTACAACATTGGAATACACATTATTTTCAAGTATTCAAGAAACACATATTAAAGATAGACCATATCCTGGGGATTAAAACTTAAAGAGATTTGGACTGAAATCATCTAGGGTATGTTCTCTGATCACTATGGAATCAAACTAGAAATTAATATCAAAAGTTAATTAAAATCCAAACAATTGGAAATAAAACAACTCTCTCCTATAACAGCCATGGCTTCCTTGAAAAGGAAGATTCTGTGAAAATTTAAAATACATTAAACTGAATAAAAATGAAAATATAACATATCGAAATGTGTGAGATGCAGCTTAAGTAGTACTGAGAGACATTTTACAGTACCAAATACATGCATTAGAAATAGAGAAAAGTCTCAAATTAGCAATCTATGCTCCCTCTTTAAGAACCAAGAAAAGAAGAAAAGCTAAATTCAAAATGAGGGGAAGAAAATAAATAATCAAATAAGATGTGAAAATCTGAAAACAGAATAAAGTTATAGAGAAAAAAATCAATGAAACAAAAACTTGTTTTTAAGATCAATGAAATTGGCAAAGCAGTAGCAAGATTGACCAAAAAAATGAGAAAAAAAACACAAAATTACTAATATTAGGAATACAAGAGGGGTTACACCACAGACCTGACAGGAATCAGAAGAATAAGGGCATACTATGAACAACTCCATATTAATGGATCTGACAACTTAGAATTCACTCATTATTTAAACACACACACACACACACACACACACACACACTCTCTCTCTCTCTCTTCCCCTGATATGAAGTATTTACTGGTAGTGATGCATCTACCAAGGAAAACTAAAGAAGTTCCTCAAAAAATTAAAAATAGAACTACCATATAAGTCAGCCATCCCACTTCTAGGTATTTATGAAAAATAATTAAAAGCAGGATCTCAAAGAGATACTTGTACTCCCATGTTCACTGCAACTTTATTCATGATAGCCAAGAAATGGAAACAATCTAAATGTCCATTAAAGTGTGAATGAATACATGAGGTGTGTATTTTTAGGGGAAATCAGAGGGAAATCCTGTCATATTTTACAACATGAATGAACCTTGAGGACATTATGTTAAGTATTTATGAATACTCAAGTACCTTATGAAGTAAGGTAGTCACAGAAGAGCAAATACTGCATGATTCTACTTACACAAAGTATCTAAATTAGTGAAATTCATGCAGAAGAAAGTGGAATGGTGGTTTCCAGGAGCTAGGAAAGATGGGGAAATTAGGAGTTATTTTTCAAGGGGTATAGTGTTTCATTCATGCAAGACGGAAAAGTTCTAGAGATCTGCTGTACAACACTGTGCATGTAGTTAGCAATACTGTCCACTTCAAAACTAGTAAGAGGATAGACTGAAAAAAGAGTCATTCAATATAACTGGCCACAAAAGCACAATTGCAGTGCATAAACACAAGTTTGAAAAAAAAAGTGAAAGGTAAGCACAAGAACATTTCTTGTCAAAGATCTCAACTAGCATAAAAGAAAACAATATAAAACTTTAAATATCATAAAAATACTTGCACAAATAATTGTATTTCTATACTGTACAGAAAAAGTAAAATATGAATGTGAAAAAAGGGAGAAAAAATTAAAAATCTGTATTCTTAACCAAATTCTTGTGACCCAAGTCATGAAAAGTCTAGTTTTGTTCAACTATAAATTAATTCTTTAAGTGGAAAGTCAAGATGTGAAAAATACAACAAAAGGTATTCAAAATGTATATATGAAAGGCAAATGTGGATTACCAATGAGTAATCAGAAAGCTAAGCAATTGTTTCCTAAAAGAGAATTACAAAGAAGAGCCCTTTAAAAATAAGTGAAGGGTATGGAGAGGCAATTCATAAAAGAATAATTATGAATGAATGAGAAGCATATAACAAGATATTTGATCCCAACAGTTATGAGAGAAATGCAAAATAAAATAATAAGATAACATTTTTTTTTGCCTTGTATAAAATCTAATATTGCCAAAATTGAAGCTGAAGGTTGAAAACATTTCATAGCCTGATGATAGCAGTAGAAATTTTCACATTTCTTGAGGATAGTTCGGAAGTATCTACCTAAATTTAAAATGAGACACACCCATTTGTGGAATTTTATCCAAGGCATATATCACACAAATGCACAAGGATATACATCCGAAGTCATTCTTTGTGCCCCTGAAAACACAAAGACTAAAGCTGTCAATAAGAGATACATTAAATAAATTAAAGTACAGACAGACCATATACCATATAGCTATGTAGTCATTAAATATGTAGGAATTAAATTACATTACATTACATTAAATTACATTAAATATGTAAGAATGTAGGAGAAGTACATATGTAGACCCAGAATCAGTGATATTTTACACATATACACAAAAACATTCAGAAAATTATGCACAGTATGACTGATTCTCTTTGTAAATATGGAAATATGCATATATCTGCATTTGCCTAGAAATGGCCTAGAGAGAGATACACACTAAGCTGATAACGATGACCAACCTTGTGAAGCATAAGTAAATGAGGGAGAATTTATTTTACTTTTAAGAACTCTGTTTGTTTCTGTTTTGGGGGTGGGGGGTGGAAACTATAAACCTATTGTTGACAAAATGTACTTTGTTATTATGAATAATGTGATGTTTAATCAAACTTCAGTATAAACAAAAAAATGAAAATAAAATGAAGAACACAGATGAGAAAGCTTAAAAATAGGTGTAATTTTTTTTTTAAAGATTTTATTTATTTATCTGACAGAGAGAGATCACAAGTAGACGGAGAGGCAGGCAGAGAGAGAGAGAGAGGGAAGCAGGCTTCTCGCTGAGCAGAGAGCCCGATGTGGGACTCGATCCCAGGACCCTGAGATCATGACCCGAGCCGAAGGCAGCGGCCCAATAGGTGTAATTCTTAATCTGCCTCGAGAAACAAAAAAAGGAAAGAAACTGAAATGTATGAATCAGCAGGCCCTTAAAGAATTAGTGGCCAGAGCTGAACATGTTATTTTAGGACATATGTCCTTTTTCTAAAGCCATCAGGGTTATGGGGCTTGAGAATATAAAAAAACAGCCCATAGATCAGATTGTAGCTGAAGGGATTCATGCTTTAGTTATGAAGTTCAAATTGGAAGCTGTTCAGGCAGAAAACTAATAGAAATGGGTGATAGCTAATTAACCTAAGGCTTCAAAGTAATTGCTCTGCAAGAAGCAATTTAAAAGGGACCTTTCTCCTTTTTTATTTTTGAAAATCATAAAATGCCCTATTTGACTTTCGGTGCATGAGCAAAATATAGGTATACACACAAATATTGATTTTTTTTAAACTTCTACCTTATTCAACTTCTTGGTAACTTTTTAAAAGGCCAAAAAGAATCACAAGAACTGTGTTTATATCAATACTGAATATCCCAGGTTTAGGATTTTGCGGTAAAATAGAGATAATCAGAGTAGGTTCCTGAAGTAAATGTGGGTAAGAGGATAGGGTTGTAGTGATTAATTCAGCCGTGAGCCACCTGCCTCACCATTGGGGTCAGTAGACCCAGCTACTCTAAAGCATACAGTTGTTTGGTAGAGAAGTGGATACACTAGCAAAAGCATGGTATTCTTGTGAAAAGAGAAAAGAATGCATATACAATATCCCACATCATTCTCTGTCTGCCACAATCTATAACTCTGGCTTCCCATTCATATTTTTCAAAAATATCCATACCTATCATATACTCATTCCTTCTCAGAGAGGGGATCCCCATATTTCCTACATTTTTATATCCAGTTCCAAATATGGATGCTTTGGGTAATAAAGTGTTCTTTCCCCTCAGTTAGCTCGTATTTCTGACTTAACAGCTTCATGGTCCATAAGCTTCATGCACAATCCACAGATCTGGAAATAACACCAATTTCTCAAGAAACATTGTATGTTTTCTAGATGTCTCCAAGAGTCAAGCTGTCAATAGTTCAGACTTCCCATAGAATTAGCACTCTCACAGAACCATGTAAGTTCCTTTTTTTTTTAAAAGTTTTATTTATTTTTTTAGCAGGAGGAGGGGCAGTGGGAAAAAGAGAGACTCCTCAAGCCGACTCCTCTCCGAGTGTGGAGCTTGATGGGGGGCTCTATGCCATGACCCCAAGATCATGACCTGGGACAAAAATCAAGAGTTAGACACAGTGAACGAGCCACCTGGGCTCCCTGCGCCATGGAAGTTTTTAAGATGGCTGCTGTCAGGGTGCTTGGGTGGCTCAGTCAGTTAAGCATCTGTCTTCAGCTCAGGTGATGATCCCAGGGTTCTGGGATGAAGCCCCACATTGGGCTCCCTGCTCAGTGGAGAGCCTGCTCTCCCTCTCCTTCTGTCACTTCCCCTGCTTGTGCTCTCTCTCCATCTCTCTCTGTCAAATAAATAAACTAAACAAACAAACAAATGGCTGCTGTCAGTTGTCCAGGATTCAAATTTTCAATGTCTTTTCTTCCTAACCTTAGGTTTCACTCTGATATAGTTAGTTTAAGATGGTGTTTATCCTAGGCCAACTATTCTAGTCAAAGAAAGAATGATAACGTATATTGTTTTTTTAGATCTGAATCATTTATCCTTCTGGTAGAACCAGGGTGGGAAGGATTTTCCTAAGGCACACTGGCTACATGGTACAGATATGGACACAAAAAAATTAGCATGTTTTACCAAGAAAAAGTGAAGTTAATTTTTTTAAGGCATACCTTAAAAAATCATTTAGTTTTCATTGTTGTTTATGATTGTCCACGATTAGTTTGGAAACTACTTCGAGGAAAGATACCATGTTCTAAGATTTTGTTTGTCTATTGGATCATGAAATGGATAATGATGTGTGGAGAATTTTACTTCATCAACTATTCTATAGTTGCTAACCATAAGATGTTTGGTAGATGGCAAGTGTTTTTTTTTAGGATTTTGCTAGCTATTTTGCTAGTTTTTAGGATTTTGCTTATCTTTTTAAGAAAGAAATCTAGATAATTTACCCAACTTTGCTATTTACAAAATTATGACCACATCTTAGAAAAACAAAAGGTTTTCTTTTTTTTTTTTCAAAACTATACTGTCTCCTGGATTTTTTGTGCTTTATATAATGTTAATGTCTGTTTATTTGTCTTTTGTTTCAGGATTTATTTATACATGTGGTGGAACTTTAAAAGGACTTAATGGCACTATTGAAAGCCCCGGTTTTCCATATGGATATCCAAATGGTGCAAACTGTACATGGGTAATAATAGCAGAAGAACGGAATAGAATACAAATTGTTTTTCAGTCATTTGCTCTAGAAGAAGAATATGACTACTTATCCTTATATGATGGACATCCTCATCCTACAAACTTTAGGACAAGGTTAGTGTGTTTTGAATGGAAGAATGGAGGGAAAATATGTTATGGGTAAAAGTTCATTTTACACAGGGTACGTAATGTTTGTGGTACAATTGTAATAAAGTCATATTCACCATTTAATTTTTATTTATTTGGAATTATATCATCTCAGGCACAAATTAGCTCAGTACGTTTGACTTCATAATGTTAGTATATTAATATTATCTCTCAAAAAAGTGAACAGAAATTGAATTATGACCTCTTTAGATTGGTTAAAAGTGTTTTTTTAAATACTTATTTTCAGGCTTTATTATTTATGGGTAATAACTGTTGATAAAGTGAAAGCATACCATACAATGTCGATACTCAATTTTAATATACAACAATGTGCAAAAATATGTAAAAACCAATATTCATATAAAAATACATTAATTTTATGTATTGTGCATGGTTTAAAAAATCTAAATATCTGAAAAGTTGGACCTATTAGGTCACTAACTGGGAAATTTACATTTCTGTCCATACAAATGAAATTACTTATTTTTAAGCTACTTGATAAAACAGGTGGGAAAATTAGCTGACACCTGCCTATTATTTAAGTGCTTCTTCAAAATTTGTTCTTAGAATATAGGGTATCTAATTATATGAGTAATTTTCGATGTCTTATCAAAAACTCCTTTGAAATATAAACCAACTCTACTTCAAGTTCAAAATATTACATATTTCATTAAGTCCCAGATTTTTACCAAAGTGTGTAATTTTTTAACTATAGTAAACCATTTTTGAACTTTTAACTCAAAATATCCTAAGCAGATAAACTCTTAAGATTTAAAGACTCATTAGATACTTGGCTATGTTTATACTCAGAACGATAGATAAAAATGTCTGTGTTGTTCCAAACCACATGTTTATGCAAAGAAAAGGTTACTAGATTGATTACTGTTTGTTTGTTGTTTGTTGTTCACTTATGGAGTATTTCTAATTATTTCCTTCCCTTACATGAAGTCTTTCAATATCTATCCCTTTAAGAAGTATACAGTAAGGCTGACATGTCTGACAGTATTATTTTATTATCATGGCCAAGATCATTAAAAGCTGAATGTCTTTTGCTAATGACCTAGCACAAAGTCAAGATAGAAAACAGCACTGTGCATAGGAGAGGGTCTGGGGGGGAGGAGGGCATGTATCTGTGTTCACCTGCACACAGGTGATGTATCCAATCATACATACTACAGGCTAAAAGAGAATAGAAAGATAATTCTTAGAGTTTCCAGCTGGCTAAAATGACACATATAAAAGTAAAAGGACAAAACTTTTTGCATATTTTCTTAACAGAAGCAATGTGTGCAATATAACTGATGTAAATATAAAAAAGAAATAAAGCACTCAATGCTACCTGGCAGTTTCTAGCTATAAAATCACTGATAGTACGGTTTGCCTAAGTATCTATTCTCTCTAGATCCCCTTGAAAATGAGAAAACGCATTTTTATTTTACCTTTGCTCCTTTTCTTGGAGAAACAATTGTGGCCTCTGGGAAGTTAAAAAACTTTGTCAGTCAGGGAAAATCAATTTTTTTCTTTTCATTCTTTCTTTTCTAATTTGTAAATGGGAATAATAACACAATTTACAGAGATTCTGTGTGTACTACAATGTAATGAAAGCTCAATAAATCTAATCCTTAGCATTTATTAAGTCCCCTGTACCTGACACTACCAAGTATTTTGTATTCATTATATTACTTAACTTCTCAAACAATGTGAAAAGATTCCTATTATTATCATCAAATTTTACAATTGGGAAATCATACAAATTTTACAATTTTACAATTGGGAAAATTTTACATTACTTGCCCAGGGTTAATTTTGTTGAAAGTATCAAGAGGCAGGATCATCACTGCAACCCAGCTTTTTCTCAGTTTAGAACTTAAGCTTGTAAAAAACAAAACAAAACAAAAAATGAAATAAAATTCATAATATATAATTCATAAACAATGTATATAATCTCCATGGCTTATGTATTGATATATAAATCAAAGCCTATTTTTCTTTGACAAAATTTAATGTATAGATAAGTAACAAAAATTTTTTAAACATGTATAACATAAAAAGACATAAACCAAAAGATAAGCTACAAATTTATTCTTGGTATTTGTTTTATGGCCTCCCTTCTAATATAAATATTCTATCATTTTTACTCTCATGTGGATATATAAGGCATCTACTGGTTTTTATGCTTAAAGAAATCCTGTTGCTAATGTTATAGCCGACTTTAATTAGAAAGATGAGGGAGAAAAAATCTAGTGTGTAACCTACAACACCTTCCAGACTGGGTTTATATACAAAGTCTGAAGCTGAAACTGCTGCTGGAAGTTTGATTCATTTTCGTGTCTATCTCTTTGACTCACTGTTTTCTTGCTTTTTTCTTTTCTCACATTCTCACTTAATACATGTCCTTATGGTATGTCTGCTGTTCTCTATCTTTTGGAAATTTGATACCTATATTTTGTTATTTTCCGTGAATTCCAATAGCGATTTTTTAATGGCTTGCTATAACTGTCTGGAAATAAAGCAGAGAAGATGGTCTGTAGGTCTTGTCATTCTTGCTGGTGTAAGTAGAGGCATATTGGATTTACCAAACACAATTTCATACTTTTAAATATTCTCTAAAACTTCAATTTTTGATGATCCTGCTTATTTTCCTGTGAGTTGTTAATTTATTAAATAAAAACTGATATTGGGGGCTGGATGTGGCACTTGCATCAAAACACCATTAAAGAATTCCTTCATAGTTCCATATTTAGCTTATATCGGATGCTGGTACATTTAAACAATTTGGTTTACTTGATGCAGGAAAGAAATTCTAAGCTTTATTTTATTTTTGTGTAAATATTGTACTTTCTCAATAAAAAAATTATACCAAAAGGTAAAAAAGAATTATAATCTTATGGGACTATATTTACCTATTTAGGATCATACTACATATGCTATTTATGTTCTTATTTAATCTCTCTACATTGAAATATACATATTTCACATGTGACTAGAATTTGTGTTATCAGGTTATCAGATGCTTATATTTAATTATACCATAATTCATTTAATTATTCTATTACAAGACATTTTTGTTTTTTTTTCCTTTTATAAGTAATTCAGATATCAGCAGTAGCTTTAATTCAGATAACCTCAAACCACAATCCCTAGGTGAAAACTATTCCAGAAAAACAGCATTTAATTCCAACCTCAGCTGTAGAAATTGACATGAAGAATGCTCAGGACCAGTAAACAGACAAAATAGGTCACAGTATTAAAATGTTCCCATTCACAATTTTTATTTTACTATTAGAAACAAAGTTCAGTTTTAAGAATGTTTAATTTTCTAAAGAAATACATTCTAAGGCTGTCATTAAAAAAAGGACGTAGCTATCATAAAGTCATGTTCACAGTGTAGAAATGGCCACAACATGGATTTTATCTTCTTAAATTGCATGAATTTTCATGAATTAATGATGCTATAATGTTAAAGTAAAAGAGGTAAATATCATGCAGGTAAGTGTAAACATATACAAACTCTTCTTGGGGAAGGCAGGCAATAAAAATAAACAACTGCTGTACAGAAACAGAAATTTATCTGAGGGGACAGGTAGTGAGGAGAGAGTCTGCTATTTTAATTTTTTTGAGTTTAACCAAGATAATTCACATAGAACATTGTTTAAGGCATACAACATGACAATTATATATATATATATATATATATATATATGGAGAGAGAGAGAGAGTTTTATGTTTTATATGTGTTTTGTATACTGCAAAGTTGCTAAGAGAACAAATCTGATTCTCACCACACATATGGCAATTATGTGAGCTGATAGAGGTGTTATCCTTATTGTGGTAATCATATATATATATGTATATGTATATATGTATGTACATATGTATATATGTGTATATATATGATTACAATAATATATATTTATATGTATATATGTACATATGTACATGTGTGCATATATATGTGTATATACATAAAGCTGATTTGTATATATACAATATATACTATATATATAATATTCTGTGTATATACAGAATCTGATTTGTTCTCTTAGCAGCTTTCAAGTATATAAACATAGTATTGTTAACTATAATTACTATGATCTACATTAGATATCTAAGACTTTTCATTTTATAACTGAAAACTTGTAATATTTGACCAACATCTCCCCGTATTCCCAACCTTCGCCCCTGGCAACACCATTCTACTCAGCTCATTCTCTCTATTCTTTACTCATTCTACTCTACTTTCTACACCATTATTCTGAGTTTGGCTTTTTTAGAATCCACATATAAGTGATATCTAGGACTAGTGGCTGATTTATCATCAATGGACACTTAGGTTGTTTCCATCTCTTAACTATTGTAAATAAAGCTACAACAAACATGAGAGTGTAGATATTTCTTCAAGATAGTGACTTTATTTCCTTTGCACATGTGCCCAGAAGTGGAATGCTAGATCATTTGGTAGTTCTATTTTTAATTTTTTAAAGAATATCCAATGTTTTCCATGGTGGCTGAACAAATTTACAATTCCACCCCCAGAGCACAAGTATTCCTTTTCTTTGATATCCTCACCAATACCTGTTATCTCTCTCTCTTTTTTTTTTTTATAATAATCATTCTAACAGGTGTGAGGCAATATCTCATTGTAATATGGATTTCTAGTTCTCTGATGATTAGTGATGTCAAGTAAAGTAACTTTTAACTTACCTATTGAGCACATGTGCGACTTCTTAGGAAAAACGTTTAAGCAGGTCCTCTGTCCATTTTTAATTAGATTATTTGTGGTATAAGACAGGGATCAAATTCATTCTTTTGCATATGTTATTTATCCAGTTTTCCCAGCACAATTTATTAAAAACACTATTCTTTCCCCATTCGCTATTTTTGGCTTACTCATCAAATATTAGTTGACTGTGTGTGTGTGTGTGTGTGTGTGTGTGTGTGTGTGTTGGGGAGGGGGGTGGTTCTTCCTTGGCTCTCTATTCTGTTCCATTGGTCTAATTTGTTTTTTGCCAATACCATATTGTTTTGGTGACTTAGCTTTGTAATGTAGTTTGAAATCAGGAAATGTGATGTCTCCAACTTTGTTCTTCTTACTTCAACATTTTTCTTCTCACAGTTCTTCTTACTAGATTGCTTTGGCAATTTGGGGCCCTTTGTGGGTTTCATATACATTTAAGAATGATTTTCCTATTTCTATAAAAAAAAATGCCACTGGAATTTAGAAAAGGACTACATTGACTCCACAGACAATTTTGGGTAAATTTTCATTATTAATCACCATTAACTATTATATTAATTATTAACCAATTATAATTAAATTATTGATCTTAATAATATTAATCCTTTCTTATCCACGAACAAGCAATAGCTTTCCATTTATTTGTGTCTTTATTTTTTTCATCAAAGATATTTTTTTTTTTTCAGTGTAAAAGTCTTTCACTTACTTGGTTAAATTGATTTCAAAGCATTTCATTGTTTTCAGTGCTATTATAAGGGTATTGTTTCCTTTATTTCTGGTTCATTTTTAGGATATAAATATGCAACTGATTTTTATATTTTTTGTTGTTGTTATTTGCAACTTTACTGAATTAGGTCTTTACTTCTAACAGGGTATTGTCTTTACGATTTTCCATATGTAAGATCATATCACATGCAAAGACAAGTTTACATTTTCCTTTTGCATTTCAACGCCTTTTATTTAAGTTTCTTACCTGTTTGCTCTGGCTAGGACTTCCAATACTATATTGAATATGAGTAGTGAGTAGTCAGCAACCTGTCTTGTTCCACATCATAGAGGAAAACTTTTCAGACCTTCATCATGGAATATGATGTTAGCTGTGGGGTCATCCTATATGGACTTTATTATGTTGAGTTATGTACCTCCAGTATCTAATTTATTAAGAGTGTTTATCACAGGTAGATGTGAATTTTTGTCAAATAGATTTTCATCTATTGAAATAATCATGTAATTTTTACTTTTCTTTATATATTAATGTGATGCATAACACTGATTAATTTTTATATATTGAAACATCTTTGCATCCAAAGATAAATCCCACAATCGTGGTGTATAATCCTTTCAATGTGCTGTTGACTTTAGTTTGCTAGCATTTTGTTGAAATTTCTGCATCTACATTCACCAAGGATGTTGGCTTGTAGTTTTATTGTGTTGTCCTTATCCGGCTTTGCTATTAGGGTAATGGCAGCCTCATAAAATTTGGAAGAGTTCTCCCTCTTCAATATTTTGGAAGAGTTTTAAAAGGCTGGACTTTAATTCTTAATATGTTTGGTAGAATTCACCAGTGAAACCATCTGTTTAAGGGCTTTTATTTGTTCAGAGAGAAAGAAAGGTCAGTTGGAGCATCTGTAGGTGAGGTACCCCTAGCAGCTCACGGGAAGGCTTAATAATGGAATCCATGATGTTGTAAGTAGATCTTGTAGCAGTATGAAGCCCTCTGAGAGCCATAAATTCCAATCTCCCAACTGGTCTCTGTCCCCCAGTATTCTGGGTGGGGTGAAAAAGAAATGGGTCTCTCTGGCAGCATCTTATACAGTTGGGAAACCTGACTGTCATTCATATATTCTCACTTACCCCCATGAAAGAAATCAAGGGGTAAGAAGGCTCATCTGTGTCATCTTGAGGAAAGAATGACACAGGTAAAGTGAAACTCTTCCTCTTAGCCACTTTGATGCATCCAGTCTTAAAATTTTTTGCTCCAGTGATGAACTGGAACACCTTTGTTGGACTCCTGGACTTCTACAAAGGATCTCTCATTTATGAACAATTGTCTACTCAGTGTTCTTTAGGGGAAGATGGGAGAAAACTTTTATTCCACTATGGTGATATTACACAAATTTGAAGTTTCAAATGTTGTGGTCAGAGCCGGTTGAGTAGAACCAGTGAGAGTTGGGATGAAAAATGGAAGTGAGAGATTTCCAAGGAAAAGGAATAACCAGGGCAAACTTCCTAATCATGGATCATGCATGTGAAGATGAGTATACAATGAGGCCTGAGAACTGATGCAATTGGGCAATCTATACAAGACTGAATTTTTTTGAGTGTGCTAGAAGGCCATTAGAGAGTTCTGAGTATGGATGTGAATGACCTCACTTGGGTCACCACAAACATAGTCAACTTTTGTCCTGCACAAAGTTGCCAAGCCTTGGATCCAACAATTCAGCCTGTGCTACTTTAGTCAGGCTCAGGGCCCTACCCCAACCCATGGTACTATTTCAGTGTGGGGAAAAGAGACCCATTTTGAAATACATTCACAAGAAGGAGGTCCTTTTGCAATTTCTACCACCATTAAGGTCACATTTTGCAATTCCCGTAAGCCATGACCTGTTTTATTTTAGAATCTGAAAAGATTACGTAAGCTATTCTGTGGAAAACAGACTCTGTCAACAACTAACAAAAAGTTACCATTTATTGATATAGTGAACTCTGTGAGAGAAGTAGATATGAGATGAGTAACAAAAGTTACATAATATGCAACATCATTATATGTAACTCTATTCCATTTCATCTTAAGGAAAAGTTATTTTATATGAAAATGTGTATTTTTTATATTTAATGGCAGTGAACAATAAAAAATATTGAGAAAATTAAAATATCTAACATAATATAACTTCTCAAAATTTATTTGTATAAACTTAATTTCTTATCATTATAAAGCTTAACCAAAATATATAAAGGTTGCAAGATGTGACACTATGAATAAAAACATTTTCTATGATCAAGATATACATCAAATAAAATAAATATTTAAATAATTATCAAAGAAAATCATTTTCAAGATATATAAAACAAAAAGTCATGAGGTACTTAATATAAATAACTTAAAAATATGAAAAATATAGTCATATGAATGGAAATATGCAAAAATATGCACAGGGACTTTGCAAAAGAAAAATGTTAAATTAATAATGTAAAATAAGAAACTAGTAAAATAAATCTTGGTAGCTATCAAAAAAACAAATAAAAGTAGCAATGTAATATTTTTCAAATATAAAACTAAGACCTAAACAATTGTAAACACTATTGGTGAAGATATTTAGGTACTTTGTTGCATGAGTAATGGGAATATCAATCTATGTACTGTTTCTGAAGGACTACAACAGTAATAACTAATAATTAAGCTTATTACTTATCATGTCAATCAATCAAATGTCTCCATCTCCAAATTAGACACAGAATTTGTTTTGCTGTTTTGTTGAAGGTAGCAATTAAATGAGTGTTTTTTTGATAGAGACCAATGAAGAAAAGGCAGCAATTAGATAACAAATCTTATAAGAATTTTTATGGATAGAGAAAGGGTTCACAATATATTACTGGCTAGAATAAAAAAAACAGACTGTAAAACAGCATGCATAATAATATAAAAATGCTTGTGCATTTGTGACTGTGTTTGTTTAGGAACTGAAAGATTCACTCCAAAATGACAGTTGTGGTTATGGTGACGGGGCTATGAGGATTTTTTTTCCCCTTTTTTACTAGTCATTGAATTTTAAGATTTTTACCTTGGATACCCAGAGACATTAGAAAAAATTAATTTTCTGGATCCTTTATATCTATTCCGAATATATATACACATATATATATTTAAAGATATTATATATATCTATATATATATATATTTATTTATTTATTTATTTAAAGATTTTATTTATTTGACAGACAGAGATCACAAGTAGGCAGAGAGGCAGGCAGAGAGAGGTGGAAGCAGGTTCCATGCTGAGCACAGATCCGACGTGGGGCTTGATCTTGACCTGAGCCAAAGGCAGAGGCTTAACCCACTGAGCCACCCAGGCACCCCTCAAGTATATTTTTCTGACATATATTACTTAGAGATTTAGGATTTAAATTTTAAACTGGAAGAGAGAACATCATTTTAAATATGAGTCTTGACTAATTCCACTCTCAGTTAATTAGACCTTCAAATAATCAAAACCATATCAGAAAACTTTATTTTTGAAATTTTCAAATTCACCATCTAAGTTCACACACTTGATAATATAAAGGGATTGTGAAAAACAAAACTAATTATTAAAGTTAAACAATTTGATGTCTCAATAATTATGTGAGTCTATCAAAATCATTTTATTCTTTTCTAAACAGTTCTTCCTTTTATTTTCCTGATAATGGCCCTAAGTCAATAGAGACAAACTTTAAGCATGCACATTTATATATGAACATCTTGTTATCTCTGTTGACTAAATAGACAACATTGAATTATACTTTGAATTAAGTTAATATATGTTAGAATCAAAACTTTATTTATAATTGGGGCATTAATTTTCTATAGTTTGATATTCAGATCTTAAGTGTACAATTATGTTTTGATGAAACATGTATAAACTCAGGTAACATCCCTATGAACCTACATATATTTTCATCATTCCAGAAAGTCCTATCCTAATTCCTTTCCAGTCCATCCCCACACCTCGGAAGGAACCACTGTACTTATTTGCTTTGCCAGAGATTAGTTTTCCCCTTCTATTTATATTCATAGAAATTGAATGTTATAAATTGTACTTTTTGTGTTTAATCTTTTTCACTAAGCATACTATTTTTGAGATTCATACACACTGTTCTGTCAACAGTTTATTCCTTTATACTGTGGAGTAACATTTCATCACATGAATTATTTTTCTGTTAAAATAAAGTTTGCATTTTTTTAAGTTTGGAGGTATTCTGAATGAAGATGCAATTGATGTGCCCTTCATGTCTTTCTGTGCATGCATTTTCATTTGTCTAGTAAGTACCTAGTAGTAGAATTGCTAGATTATTGGGTAAATCTTTATTTAATATCACAAAATACTCCCAAATAGATTTTCAAAGTATTTTCACTACTTTTTATTTTTTTTTTAATGATTTATTTATTTGAGAGAGAAAGTAAGAGTTGGGGGAGGGGCAGAAGGAGAGGGAGAAAGAGGATCCTTAAGCAGACTTCCTATTGAGCATGGAGCCTGAGGACGCTCACTCTGATGACCCGTGAGATCATGACCTGAGCCAAAATCAAAAGTCAGCTGCTTAAGTGACTGAGCCAAACAGGTGCCCCAAGACCTATTTTATATTCTGCCATTATTGTGTAAGAATTCTGATTGCTCTACATCATTGCCAACATTTGAGGTTGACAATCTCATTGTGTTTTTATTTTGCATTTCTGTGATGACTAATGCTATTAAGCACTTTTCTTTCGTGCTTATTGAGCATTTATTGATATATCTTATGAAGTATCTGTTCAAACTTTTTGTCTATTTTTAATTGGGTTGTTTGATTTGTCTTGATATTATTGAATTGTGTCTTTATTCAATCCTTATACCATTTTTTGACAAATATATACGTTGCAAATGTGTTTTTCCTATCTTTAATTTTCTTTTCATTTTGTTACACATCTTTTGATGAGCTGAAATTTTTAATTTTGGAGAAGTCCAATTTATCAGTTTTAAAATTTGTTAGTCCTTTCTAGTCTCATAAAAAATTACTTATCCAAAGATAGAAAAAAGTTCTCCTACATTTTCTTCTGAAACTTAGGAACATTATCTTTTATATTTAGAGCTATGATAAGCCCTGAAAGTATGAAGAAGTCTATGTTCATTTTACCCTCTGTGGTTATTATAGTGAGTAAGAATTAAGATGGCCTACATATTAAGAAATCCTGGAACTGACAGTTCAATAATTATATTGGATTGAATTTTACTGAGCACAGTTACAATGAAGCATATTTCAAGTAGCTTTTAAAAATGACTACTTGATCAACTAAATTTTGCTAGAGAAAGCTCTATCTTATTTTTATTATTTCTATCATAAAACTACCCCTTGTTGTTGATTTTTTTTACTTTGTGACTAGCCATAATCTATATATACCCCCTTGGTTATAGTTAAAAAATATACTTCATTCTCTGGCTAAATTCTCTGAACTTTATTCTTTTATTGTTATTGAATATTATTTATTTATCCAGTATTTTTTTCAGTAATGTGAGGGGTAAATATAATAGATGTAATATATCATATCACAATGTCTTGTTTAATTTTACAAACTCACTGGATTTTTGACATAACACTAGAATCCACAATCCTAAGGTATATAATGAGGGAATGCTAATTAGAATGAATAGAAAATGAGCCATAGTTTGAGTTCCCATTTGTACAACTGGTGGACTTTTTGTCTTTCAGAAAATATTGGCAGTGTCCACATAAATGTCCCTAGGCAACAACTATAATTTTCTTCTTACATGATTAATTTTGTGTCTGTTTTACTCTCCTTTGCTCACGTAATTTCCCATGTAACTTCTTAACAGTCATGTTAAAATCTCTACTGTTCCCAATTGCTTCTCCTTATACTGCAATGCAATGATCTGCCTCCTTTCCTGTAAGTGTAATATTGAGGTAGAGAACAACTTTTCCACAAAAAAATTATTAGAAAATATCTAAATGACTTGTTTGACCACAGAAACAAATGGACGTAGGGTATACTTTTACGGCACTGCACCCTTGATTTAACTCTATTCTGAAGTCCCCATCTGAAGGCTGTCCGGTTTGATTGAGATCGTAAGACCTAACCCAATCTGTTGATTTGGAAGACATCCTCCTTCAGGTTAGAACCAGTCCTTGTGTCCTGATTATCTCTCTTGTATAATAAAATGTCTGTGAAATACAGAGGCTCTAAGTGCTTGACTCACTGGCATAGATGACTTGTGTGCATGTTGTGTGAATGGTACGTGTTAAATCTCATGTGATATTAACAACTGTTTACTCAATACATAAAGAGAAGCAATACTAGGTTTTTCTTATTTATGTGAAATAGTAATGAGATCTGCAAATGGCAACATGGACTTTGCTTACTATTAATACAACTACGTCCTTGGTGATAGTGATAGCCTTGTATAAAAAATACAGACATCATAAAACACAGAAATTGAGGGTATGAGTGGGTTTTTTCTATGAACACATTTGAAAAGGATGTTATATTGCGGTTAGTACCCTCCTCTCTAACGGTTTAATTTACTAAAGACTTACGGCATCACCATTGGACATGTAAGTGAGTTAGAAAAAAAAACAATTAAAATTTTGATGCACCTTAGGCAGTTAATGACTCTTCTCATTAGATGTCATTTCTCACTTTGGAGCATTCAAATTAATGACTGGATAGATCTCAAGGACAGTCGGGATTTCTAGAACTTTTTGTCAACATAAAAGAGTCTTTCAAATCTGAGTAAGGCAAGGATTCAAGAGTAAACACAATCATTTGTTGTTTATACCAGGCATGTTGCCAAAAAGAATTGAGGTTGCTTTGAGTGAAGAATCAGACTAAATTAAACCATTAAAACAGGGGTTAAATCATAAAACAAAAGATGTCAACAAGCAAATTTAAACACTTTGTTCTAAGAATTATATTTATTCAATATTTTATAGCAAATCTGTGAAAGGTTTACTTCCATTAGCCTGCTTTCAGGAATACAGCAGATATTTTAAAAGCAAACTACACATGGTGTTATAAGTCACTAACTAGTGATATTTGTTTTGCAAGTCACTTACTCTCCATAAACATTTTTTTATCTGTAAAATGGCATAATCAAAATACGGGTTTTTCTCACAAAAAGCAACTAGATGTTCTTATAAATATAAATGTTTTGAGTAACAGAAAATTTCATATAGTAATCTAAAATCCCAAATAGAATTTTAAAATCAGGCATCCCAGATGAACTCTTTGTGAATTCACCTAAATTTGTTAATATATGATAGTCTAAGGGAAGCTACAACTACTCTATATCTATTAAAATGGATCATTTTTCTGAATACACTATGCCAGGCTATATATATATACAATTCTCATAATATCATTTCAGAAATTCTTCCCAATATGCCTAATACACAGAAAAATAATTTTCAGAAAGATCAATAATTTCTTCAAAATCATAAAATTAGATTTTTAAGACAAAGAAGTCTGAATCTCAATGGCACAACAAATTATTTACTTTTATTTACATTTCAACTATACCATTTTTAGAATGATTGATTAGGTTTACTGTAAACTAGAAAACAACAGAATCAGATAACTTTTACTGACCACTTATTTTACAAAATGCAAATTGAAAGGTCAAGAACATTAAAGGACCCATACTTATGTCAGAGTCTACTTTAAAAAAGTCACCTATTTGTTGTTATGAGATGACATGTACCCAAAGATCTATTTTTGTCATAAAAATTATTGTATATAGAAGAAGTAAATATTCCTTTATAAATGTTTAAAGTTTGGTGTTCTTAAGATAGTAGAAGATATTGAGCCGACATAGAAAATAACTAAATTTATCAACATAAAAACTAAATAATTGATTAAGTGCATGAGCATGCGTGTTATATTTTTAGAAATCCTCGTCTTTTCAATTGTATTTTAAATGATATATTTAAAAATCATAAGTTAACTATGTATAAATTCAAAAATGGTATTTAAAAATTCTTGGTTTGATTTTATAAAATATAATAATACTAAGTTGTATAAAGGTTGGGAAGATAAAAATTAAATTCAAGTATTCAAGAAATGTACATGACCATTTTCTAAATAATATTCCTCAGCAAATGCAGATTTAAAAGATTAATCTTGGAAAATAGAAGGGATCATAAACTTGTACACACACATACAACAAACATAAAGACTTTATAAAATCAGTGGCAAAATCTAGTGATTAAATATTGTTATCATTAACCTATATTAAAATTAATGCATTATATTTATATGCTTCTTTTAAAATTGTTCTTTTGAGGTATTTGAAAATCAAAACAAAATTTCAGAATCCTTCTGTATATGTGAAACTCTGGTGGACAGAAGGACTAAAAACTGCATAGATTATGGAACTTGTCAGAACAGCTACCAATATATATGTGGTAACTTTTTTTAATGCATGAACCAATCATAGCAGCCCCATTTCGTTCATTTTTAAAATAATATTTTCTAGTTACAAAAGTCAAATTATTTTTGGATACAAAATATCCCAAATTATTTTGGGAATGCTAGAAAATACTCAACCAAAAAAAAACAACCAATATTAATAAAATCCACTGCTCACCAGATCTACTGGGATACTGGTACTAAGTTACCATTTAATAGGTCGGTTTTATTTCCACATGAATGTCTTGTATACTCTCTTTTAAAAATATTTTTGTACATAAAAATACATAAGTACATAAAATATAATTTATGAAGGATTATATTAGAATGAACACTAATAAGCCTACCACTTAACCAAGACGGTGCCAATATTTGTTTCTTCCCTATCCCTTCCTGGTTTTACTCTGACTTTTCACCAGAAACAAATATTCCCATATTAAGGCCATCTCTTCCTTAATTAAAAAGATATAGTTTAATCATACATGAATATAACTTTAAACAACATAAAGTTTAATTTTGCTTATTTTATAGTTTTATGGTTTTTGAGACTTGTATTTTGACTCAACATAAGGTCTCTAAGAGTCAGCCAAATTGTGGCACATTGCTATAGTTTATCCATTTTCTTTCAGTCTAATGCAGTTATCACAATTCAATTATGATAATATGTACTTTGTATATTTTCTAGAAGACATTCATTTGTATTGTTTCCAGTTTTGCTTTAACAGATAATGTGGCTATGAGTAACCTTGTATATATCTGTGGCACAGAGTATAAGAGATTCTCTTAGATCTGAGTGAAGGGCTGATTCAGTGTATAGAGAAGATACAATTGTTTAAATTTATTCAAAATTATATAAAGCTAATTGTTTTCCCAAGTGGTCACACCACTTTACAATACCACCAACAATGTACAAAACTTATTTATAATGTGTAATGTCTCTGGATATATTCAGCACTTGATAGCTAACAGAAATCTTAATTTCGATAATCCATTGGTTGTAAAATGCTGTATCATGGTTTGAATTTGTACTTTTCTGATTGCATGAGATCAAGCTTTAAAAAAAAATTTGAGTGTAGATGAGGCACAATGTTTCATTAGTTTCAGGTGTACAACATACTGATTCCACAAGTTTATACATTATGCTAATGTTCACCATAAGTGTAGCTACCATCTGCCACCATACAACCCTTTTACAATATCCCAGACTATATTCCCTACACTGTATCATTTATTCCTATGAATTAATTATTCCATAACTGAAAACCTATATTCCCACTCTCCTTCACCCATTTTACCAACCACATCCCCTCTGGCAACCATCAGTTTTTTCTTTGTGTTTTTAGGTTTGATTCTGCTTTTTTGTTTGTTTATTCATGTGTTTTGTTTTTTAGATTCCTCATACGAGTTAAATCATATGGTATTTGTCTTTCTCAGTCTGACTTACTTCACTTGGCAAATATTCTTTAGGTCATAGATGTTGTTGCAAATGGCAAGGACTGATCCACTTTCTAACCCCATACATTAAAATAAACTCCAAATGGATTTAAGATCTAAATAGGAGACCTGATATCATAAAACTCCTAGAAGAGAACACAGATGAATTTATTTGACATCAGTTAGAGCAACATTTCCTACATATGTCTTCTAAGGCAAGGGAAACAAAAGCAAAAATTAACTACTGAGATTATATTAAAATAAAAAGCTTTTGCATAGCAGAGGAAATCATCAACAAAACAAGAAGGCAACCTACTTAGTGGGGGAGAATATTAGCAAATAATACATCTGATAAAGAGCTAATATCCAAAATATGTAAATAACTTATATAACTCAACACAAAAAAACAAAACAAAAAAAAAACAAAAACAAAACAAAAAAGAAACAAACCCAGTTAAAAACTGGGTAGAGGACTTGAATAGACATTTTTTCCTCCAAAAGGAGACATAGAGGGTCAACAGACGCAAGAAAAGAAATTCAATATTACTAATCATCAGGGAAATGCAAATCAAAGCCACAATGACATATCACTTACACCTCTCAGAATGGCTAAAATAAAAAAGACAAGAAATAATGAATGCTAGTGAAGATGTGGAGAAAAAGGAATCCTCAAGCACTAGTAGTGGGAACGCAAATTGGTATAGTCACTATGGAAAAGAATATGAAGTTTCCTCAAAAAATTAAAAATAGAATTGTCATATGAGCCAGTAATTCCACTACTGGGTGTTTACCCAAAGAAAATGTAAACACTAATTCAAAAAGATATGTGCATCCCTGTTTATTGCAGCATTGTTTACAATACCCAAGATATGGAAGCAACAGAAGTGTTCATTGATAGATGGATGAGCGTCTTGCCTTAGGTTTATGTAGATTTAACATATTAAAAAAAGTCAAATAAAATTCTTTTTTTTTTTTGCCATGAAAAGCTAAAAAAAAAAAATCTAGTTATATTTTTCTGGAAGCAGATAGAGAATGATCACATTGGGATGGGGTTAGAAATAAGAAGTTTGATTTGGTTATGTTAATTTTAAAAGCCCTATTAGGCACACAACTAGCAACATCAAGTGGGCATTTGGACATAAAAATCTGGAGCTGAGGGAAGAAAGGAGCAGGCTAAAAATTATGGCTTTATATGAGAATACATGAGAAAGAAAAGATGTCTAAGGACTGAGGACTGACCACTCCCAGTACAGAGATCAAGGTGGTCAGGAAGAGGCAGCAGAAGAGGATGTAAAAGATAAAGGCCAGGGAAGTAAGAAGAAACTAAATGAACAAGGTATCCTAGGAGCAAAGTGAAGAAAGTAGGAGGCACGATTAGGACCTATGACAAATGCTGAGGCAGCACCCTCCTCAAGTTCCCTGAGAGTTGGGAATTGCCCATTGGGTTTGAAAATAGGTCATTTAAAATGGACAAAAGTTATTTTTCTTTCTTTTTTCCTTTTTCTTTTTTAAATTATGTTAATCACCATACAGTAAAATAGATAAAAGTTATTTTTTCTAGCAGTGTGAAAAAAAGTCCGTTTGAAGCAGAAGAGTTCAGGAAAGAGTGCGAAGAAATAAAATGGAAACTATAATGATAAACCATTGTGTATACGAAGAACTGTTAGGGCAAAGTTGATAACAGAATATAATCTAGAGGGGGGAGTGCCTGGATGGCTCAGTGGGTTAAGCCTCTGCTTTTGGCTTAGGTCATGATTCCAGGGTCCTAGGATCGAGCCCTGCATCGGGCTCCTTGCTCAGCAGGGAGCCTGCTTCCCGCCCTCTCTCTCTGCCTGCTGCTAAACCTACCTGTGATCTCTCTCTCTGTCAAATAAATAATAAAAAATAAATAAATAAAATCTTTTAAAAAAAGAATATAATCTAGAGGGAAATGTGGGAAGGGCAGAATTTATTTTAATTATATGCATATTTACATATAAATATTATATTTATTTGTTGGGAAATAATCATATTTCAGAGTAATGGGAATGACTGTCCTACATGGTCATGTCTGAGGTGGATGTTTAGGAGCATGTCTTTTTTTATGGCCTGCAGGGCTTCCTGCTAGTTCAAACCTGCATTAAAGCTCACTCAAAAGCTGTTTTTATCCTGGCTTTCAATGCATTTGGTGATATAATTCAAACTAATTCAGTAAGCTTGTGATCATTTTGCTTTCCTAGAGTCTCATATGTCAGTAACTATATGCAAAGTCTTGGATTTTCTTTTCTAAACATAATTCTAATACCATTTTTAATTTTTTCCTCCTCTTTTTTTTTTCTCTCTCAGATTACTGGTGGTTATTCTGAAGTCATAGAAAACATGAGAATTTTGTGAGAGGATGGCACTCTTAATCTTATTGTTGTTTAATAACTTTGAGGCTTCTCATTCTCTGACCCTTTCTCAATCTTGTTTAATAATAATATTTGTATCTAGAAGTTGGCTGTCCCTGTTTGAGAAGGCTGGTACCTCTAAACTTTCTTCTCTTTGATCACTGCTTAAAAGCCAGACAGATCTTGCTTGAACTTTTTTTTTCTTATAATATATATCTACATTGTAGTATATCTTAAGGGCAAATATACTGTAATATATTTCTAAAGGCAGGCAATATCTAAAATTCCAGAAAGTGAGTATGGGAAAACATTGTCTGCCTTTAGAAATTTACATGTTATCCTCCCTTTCCATTTGCCACCTCCATATTAGACAGTTCTGCCATCTATAATATGGATTAAGACCACAGCCCTTGGGACTCCTGGGTGGCTCAGTTGGTTAAGTGTCTGCCTTCAGCTCAGGTCATGATCCTGGGATTGAGAGTCACCTGTTGACTCACTGCAGTGGGGAGTCTGCTTTTCCCTCTGCCTCTGCCTGTCCTTCCGCCTGCTTGTGCTTGCTCTCTCTCTCTCTGTCAAATAAATAAAATCTCTTAAAAAAATACAAAAAAAAAAAAAAAAAACACCCAAAGTCACTGGAGCTGTGACAACACAAAATGCTGTACCACTGCCTAAAATCAATCTTTACATTTCTTGCCTGTGATATTTATTCCCCCAACACCCATTACTCACCTGCCAAGCCAGTGCCACATATTTTATACATTTTTTTTTTAGGGAAGCTTAACACAAATAACTATTCTACAATTTTTTAAAAAATAAGCACAAGCAACAAAAACAGGATAGAAAATAATTCTAGTTTTATACTGTCTTTATTATAAAAAAACTATTAAATATTCCAGATTTAAAATAATGAGATGTCTCCAGAAAGTCAGATGAATCATTTTCTAAAGGAAATCTTTTTTTTCTTCCTTTGATAGACTGACAGTGTTTCAATTTATATGCACTCACTAAAGCAATATTCAGTAGAAAAAAGTGTTATTTTCACTCCCATCTCCCTTCAACAAGTTGAATATAAATAGCAACTCATGGACATAACATTTTGATATAGTCATGTGTGCAGACATCTCCTCCAGGGGAATCTCCCCTTCTTAATGTTTTCTTACTCCTGAGTTCCTTCTGTTTACTGTCCTCTCTATAACCCTTAAATACAGCCAGACCTTGAATTTTGCTTTATGAATTTTTCATCTCTGAACTTTCCCTTGGATTTAACCTAACATGTAACCCTGTTCCTCTAGGCTCTACTCCATCAGCATCTCCCCTTGCTCTTAATCCACATCTCCACAGAGGGGCTGATGTACATAAAGACCATCTAATCTCTTGAAGTTTTCTTACCCTGTCCTGGGATAAGAGCATGTAAAATAGTGAGGGACTGCATTAGATTTTGAGTACATTCTAGGTTTTTGATTAACTCATAATAGTCTCTCAACGAAATGCTTGTTGATTGGAGGAACCTAGGTGGCTCAGTCAGTTAAACATCACACTCTTTCTTGGTTTTGGCTCATGTCAAGATCTCAGGGTCCTGGGATCAAACCTCCTGTGGGGCTTTGCACTCAGCATGGAGCCTACTTGGGATTCTCTCCCTCTTTCCCCCTGAAGGAAACAACCCCTTTCCCCTTACTCACCTGTTTGTTCTCTTATAAATAAATAAATAAATCTTTAAAAAAATACTTGCTGATTGGAAGTTTAAAAGCCATTTTTATTATGAAACTGATGTACCATCCATTTATTCTCAATTTTTAGGTCAAAAATGAAAATAATATTTTGAAAATGATCATATAAATTGATATTTGAGGTGTCTTTAAAATATAAAGTGAATCTCAGTATTATTATATCTGTAACTTTTTAATCTAGAAAAAGCCTCATTTAGGTTAAAGTACTCAAGAATTGTCAAAATACGTTTTAAGAGAGTACTAGTAGGATTAATACCCAGAACAAGTGAAAAATCAGGACACATTTTCATGTAAAAGCCTAAATTCTCATTTTTGAATGCTGACCTAATTTTACTCTTTTCATCATGCTTTTCCTTACCCTATTTAAAAACTAAATATTCATTATAGTATTAGTCTTATTTTTATAGCCTCTAATTAATCATCTTATTCTCTATTAGTTCATGTAGTTAATGTGTTACTGTACATTGGATCAAGTCCAGCTGATTAAAAAATTCAACTTTGTATATATCAATCTATTTTATTTTGTGACATTACTTCTGCTTCCTGTCACATCTAAATTTTTGCATGCTATGATTAGCCAAAAATTAACATTTCTCTATAAAATTTAGGACAAACAAAAACTTTATAGGTCGATCAAGTACATGTTACAAAAAGCAATAATAAATTTTCTTTTTTTTTAAGATTTTATTTATTTATTTGGCAGAGATCACAAGTTTGACAGAGATTTGACAAGATCACAAGGCAGAGAGGCAGGCAGACAGAGAGGAGGAAGCAGGCTCCCTGCTGAGCAGAGAGCCAAATGCGGGGCTAGATCCCAGGACGCTGGGATCACAACCTGAGCTGAAGGCAGAGGCTTTAACCCACCGAGCCACCCAGGCGTCCCAATAATAAATTCTCGTAACAAAAATTCTATAGTTTAAAAATAAAATAGTTACATACCAAGAAAGTACAAAAATGGATACTAAAACAATATAATCTTAGTCTCAAATAGGTCTGAAGTCTTTGTGGTTAAGGGAGGCTATATTTGCCTTTATATCTCTGATACTTATTATAATATCAATATGATATAAAAATTCAATAATATTTTCTCAGTGCATATCTAAAAGATGACAATAACTATACTCCAAGTTCAAATAAATAATACTTTAATTTCATTGAATTGTCCAGATTAAACTTAATATTCTCATGGCATGATTAACTGAACTAGTTTATATTTCCCATCTGATTTACTATTGCATCAAATTGTTTAGGCAAATTTCACACATTTCAGTTCCCTTAGTTAACTTTAATATATTCTATGAACTTATTCCAACATGCACTTTCATCCAGTGTGCTAATATATATACATATGTGTGTGTGTGCACGCACACGCATGTGTGTTTTGTTCTTGTACTATAAACCTCAATAAAAAGTATTTCTTCCATTTCATAGCCAATTAGAACCTCCTTTCCTGATAGGAAAAAAAAAAAAGAATCACTAAATATTCCCTTCTTTATTATGACATTTTCCCCCCCTCTGGTGTTTACTTTCATTTGCATGCTATGTTTTAAGATGTTTTACTGAAGAACATATACATAAGAGCCCAAATTACGTGTTTTAAATATGATGAATTATGTCAAAGGAATACATCCATGACATTAACACTATGGTAAAAAAAAAAAGAACATTGCCCCCTTCCAATCATAAAAGCCCTTCCTTACCTTCAAGGTAACTACTCCTCTGACATGTAACAGTAGATACTAATTTTGCTTGTTTTTAAAAGTAAATAAATGAAAAGATTCGTTAGGTGATCTTTTCCTACAGATTCTTTTGTTCAATATAACGTTGGTGAAATTCAAATAAATTATTGTATGCAGTTGTAGTTTGTTTATTCTCAATGACGTAGTTTGTTTATTCTCAATGACATAGGTTTCACATTTTATGAGTATATATCAGTTTATTTGTTCTGCTATTGATGAATATTTTGGTTGTTACCAGTTTGGAGTTATTGTGAGTAGCGCTGCTATAATTACACATGTACCCCATGAGCATGTTTATTCATTCATTTTTTAAATTATTTATTTTTTTTATTATGTTATGTTAGTCACCATACAGTACATCATTAGTTTTTGATATGTGTTCCATGATCCATTGTTTGTGTATAACACGCAGCACTCTATGAAATCCATACCTTCCTTAATACCCATCACCATCTACTCCATCCCCTCACCCTCTCCCTTCTAGAACCTTCAGTTTGTTTCCCAGAGTACATAGTCTCTTACGGTTCATCTCCCACTCACGAGCATGTTTAAACATTTCCCTTGGTTATATAACTAGATGCATAATTTGCTCTTCAGAAATACTGCCAAAATACTGCCAAAATATTTTTCCAAATTAGTTGTACTACTCACAAGCTGCGTTTGAAAGTTTATTTGTTCTACATCCTTATCATCACTTGGTATTGTCTACTATTTTACTTTTATTTGATCTACTCTTTTTAGTAACATTAGCATTCTGGTTTTAATCTGTATTTTCCTATTGACTAACAAAGTTGAACATTTTTTATATGCTTTTTGGTCATTTGGGTATCCTGTTATATAATGTGCTACTCAAGTCTTTCCTCATCCTTTTTTGTGGACTTTTTGATTCATTTTTTTAACAATTTGTAGGAATTCTATATATATTCTTGATAAGAGTTCCATCACTATGTGCCTTGACTTTTCATTTTAATTACATCTTTTAATAAGAAAAGATGTTCTCAATGTAGTGTAATTTATTAAGTGCTTTCTCTATTACTAATCCTTTTGTATTTTAATTTAAAAATCTTAGCTTATTCCAGGTCACAAAGATATTTCCTGATATGTTATTATTATCTTTTAACATTTAGATACACAGTCTATAGAGAATTGATTTTGTGTATGATGTGAAGTAAATAACAAAGTTTATGTTTTCTGTTGTTCTCATTTTTTTCTATATGAGTATATACTTGACTCTGTATGAGTATATACTTGACTTTTTCTATATGAGTAAATACTTCTAAACCATATATAGGAAATAAATTTTTACTGAACCTCAGCTCATTGCAAATCAAGTAGGTATTTATGTGTGGTATTGTGTCCAGACTCTATTCTATTTCACTGGTCTGTTTGTTAACTCTTTTTTTTTTTTTTAAAGATTTTATTTATTTATTTGACAGAGAGAGATCACAAGTAGACAGAGAGGCAGGCAGAGAGAGAGAGAGAGAGGGAAGCAGGCTCCCTGCTGAGCAGAGAGCCTGATGCGGGACTCGATCCCAGGACCCTGAGATCATGACCTGAGCCGAAGGCAGCGGCTTAACCCACTGAGCCACCCAGGCGCCCTGTTTGTTAACTCTTAAACTAATACCACGCTGATTTAAATATTATAGTTTTATAATATGTTATGACATCTAATAGGGCAGTAATGATGTAGTAATGAATTTGTTTATTTAAACTTTTATTTATGTATTTGAGACAGAGAGAGAGAGAGAGAGAGAGTAAGCACATGAGCAGGGGGGAGGGGCAGAGGGAGAGGGAGAAGCAGGCTCCCTGCTGAGCAGAGACTGATGTGGGGCTCAATCCCAGGACCCAGAGATCATGACCTGAGCCAAAGGCAGACACTTAACTGACTGAGGCACCCTGGTGCCTCAGCAGAAATTAATTTCTTTTTTTTTTTTTTAAGATTTTATTTATTTATTTGACAGACAGAGATCACAAGTAGGCTGAGAGGCAGGCAGAGAGAGAGAGGAGGAAGCAGGCTCCCCACTGAGCAGAGAGCCCGATTCGGGGCTCGATCCCAGGACCCTGGGATCATGACCTGAGCCGAAGGCAGAGGCCTTAACCCACTGAGCCACCTAGGCGCCCCAGTAATTAATTTCTTAAAGTCAGCAATAGATACATGAGAATTTTTCTCTTCAACATACTAATTTAATAAAACATAATTTTATTGAAAATATGTATATATTATATTTTAACATATTTTGTTTATTCTTATTAAGTATTGATATACTTTTCTTATCATTGGATAGAAGGACATGTATAAACAGCACTGTGTTTAATTTTATTAGAAAGTGACACTACCATATTTCTTCCTATTATTCCCCTTCATAAGATGCTTTATTTCTTGTACAGTGTGCACCAAGAAGCCACCCAATTTCTTATCTGGTTGTTTTCTGGGATTTTTGTCTTTCCTAGAATGTAGAAAGAGGGCTTCTGTGATAGGACAACTCGTTGAAGAGAACTGCGGGAAATAAAGTTGAGTGGTTTTCTGATTTGCACAGATCTTATGTTCTTTATCCAAGAAACAAAGAAGGAGAGAGAGTTCTTCTCCACGAACTTTTTGGTGTTCTCTATACCTGATAGCATTATCCATGTGCCACTAATTGCCTTTTCAATTCCATAGCTCTTTTCATGGAAATTCCTTCCAGAATCCAGTAACATGTTTACTGTCAATAAACACCATCATATTAGCAGTGAGAACCTTTTATTTGGAAGTTGGGGGAAATTGTATTTGTTTCCTATTGTCTATTTTTCCATATATTTTTAAGCTATTTAATCTATTTATTATACTTTTAACTATTTTATATAATTCTTTTAGACTTATTTTATTTTATATTATATATATATATTGTATATTATTCTTTTAGACTTTTTGAAAAGGGTTATTTTCATCTTCATGTCTTTTGACAGGAAGGTATTTTTTGCTTCCAATATTAAATTTCAAATGTCTCTCTTTATCTTCACTTTATGTTTAAATTGTGGTGGTAGAAACAACATATATTTTAGAGTCAGACAGACTTATGCTGAATTCTAATTCTTCCACTATAAAAAAGGAGAGCACACCACTTCTCTAAATTTAATGGAAAATAGAAGTACAAAAAGGTCTCATCTTCACAATGTCTTATAAATTAAATGTATAAAATACTGACTCAGTAACTGGCACATAAACATTTTCTATAAACATTAGTGTTAATATTCTTTTAATCTTGGTTTTTATGGATAATAATGCTTGTATTATTTTCCAGTACTTCATTTTCTCCCTCTGTAAGTCTGTAATAAGGATTGCTCTTTATCAAGGTGAATGCCAATCACATATTTCTTTCACATAGCTTCTTAAAATAATAGTCAATATAAGCTTTCTATATTTCCTCTTTTCCTGTTTTTGTTAATAATCACTGAATTTGATTTGTTACCTCATCAAAGCTACTCAGGACAAGGTGATATTATAATTGCCAGATACATGGATTAATTTTAAGTATTCACTTTCAAGTTAAGAGCTTACATTAACTTGTCAGAATAATTTGGAAAAAATGATCAACTTCTTAAAAATTTACCAACTTAAACAAGAGTCCCCATAGATTAGCAAAAAGAACATTGCCTTCACTTTTGGCTTTGCCATTTTACTAACAATGTGTCTTCTAACCAACCATTTCCCTTTGCACTCCTTTCATTTCTCCATTTCTAAAATGGAATAAAAAAAATAAAGTCATATACAGCCATAGAGGTCATGGGAATAATGATATAATATATAGTGAACACTTGATTAATAGTGAAAACTTAATAACTGGTAGCACTTAATATTTCATTGGTTAAAATAGTTCTGCATTTGACATAAAAACAGCTAAATAAAGCATTTTGCTGACATAAATGTTTTAATTTTGAATTCATGTTTAATTTGATGTTTCAAGGTAATATGATTGTTCTTGTTAGCTAAAATTAAATTAGGCATGCATGTACATGTGGTGATATCACATATAATTTAAGACATTATAGCAACAAGATATATCTAATAGTTCATGGAATACAATGAGTAAAACATTATTCAGAATTGATTTAAGATTACATAAACTATAACTTTTGTTGCAATGAGCATAGCACATCATATATAGAAATGTATTTTTACCCAAGAAAAATAATATTAAGAGAATGAACTAATTTTATGATCAATAAGGTAGTATAAAATGGAAAATGATCTATTTATTAATTTAATTTCTCATATTTACTTCTTCCTCTTTTGTGAAAAAAAATAGAAAATCATTTTCTACCTATGAATAGCCTTTTTTCCTTTCCTTCCTTCCTTCCTTCCTTCCTACCTTCCTTCCTTCCTTCCTCCCTTCCTTCCCTTCCTTCATTCCTTCCTAATAGGACATAACTGGGAAAACAAACAGAAGGAAATTAATGCAGGGAACCAGTTTTAAAAGACTTGAAGGGTGAAACCAGGCAAAAGCAGAAGAAGCAATCCAGAGAATATTTACTATAGGAAGGAAATACAGCTGGGTGGGAAGGAAGGGGCTGAGATTTCCAGAATAGAATGTAGAACATACTGATTGCTGTGCCATGCACAGTGCTATTATCATGGAAGGAGGTTGATTTAGTGGGAACTGGAGCCAAGGGGGAAAGTCACCCAGCACATGCTGCCCCCATAGAAGGGAACCACATGGCCACTACTAGAACTGTCCAAAAAGGACTGCTGCTAGGATAAGAGCTAGGGTCATCAAAGCAATGCAACAACTTCCATAGTTTCTCCAGAAACAATAGGAAGAGAAAGAAAGGCAGAATGATGCATCCTCTCCCTTCCCCTTTATTTCTTCTCTCTCTCTTGCCTCCTAATATGCAGAACTCATCAGAAAGAAGAATGGCACAGATATTTGGACAGACTATGGAAGAAAGGGTATGGGAATGACAAGCAATCAAGAAATAACTGACCCATTCCAGTTACTTTTTGCTTTCCTTTGGTTTTGTTTGCTTGCTCCCCCTCCCCACCTCCCTCCTTGTAGGGGTTACTTGTAAAATGGTTAGAATGGATGGAGTATTTTGCACAGGTGTTAGACACCCTAAATTAAATCAATTTGAAAAACACTAAACACTAGCTTAGGAAGCTGAAGACATGGACTTCATCCAGTGTGTGACTGAATTATTGAAGGATTATAAGTAGAAAAGTAAGGTTATCCACCATAATCAAATATGTATGAATTGTCACTTTAAGAGGCCTGTGGAGTAAACCTTAAGATCACAGAAGGAGGGGAGCCTGGGTGGCTCAGTGGGTTAAAGCCTCTGCCTTCGGCTCAGGTCATGATCCCAGGGTCCTGGGATCGAGCCCCACATCGGGCTCTGTGCTCTGCAGGGAGCCTGCTTCCTCCTCCCTCTCTCTCTGCCTGCCTATCTGCTTACTTGTGATCTCTGCCTGTCAAATAAATAAATAAAACCTTAAAAAAAAAAGATCACAGAAGGACTTCATGATAAGAGTCTATCAAAAGAGTTTAGGTAAAAGAAGATGGAGATCCAAATTTAAACAGAGTTAATGGGAATAGAGATTAGTATGTGCATCTGAAATCCATTTTATATACTTTATATTATATTTTAAGGTATAATACTCAATTAAAATATTAGAATGTCTAATATTACCCTACGTTTCTATGTGGAAAACACTATACTATTCCAGAGTAATGTCATCTTTTTTTATTTTTTTTTAAGATTTTATTTCTTTATTTGAGAGGAAGAGAAAGAGAGAGAGTGAGTGTGTGTGTGTGAGCATGGGGAGCGGGAGACGCAGAGGGAGAGGGAACGGCAGACTCCCTGCTGAGAAGGAAGCCCCACATGGGGCTTGATCCCAGGACCCTGGGATCATGACCCCAGGTAAAGGCAGACACTGAACAACTCAGCCATCCAGGTGCTCTCAGAGTGATAGCATCTTATAATGTATTATCCCTCTCTCTGGTTCAAAAATTATTAAGAATATATGTATATTAACACTAATAGTTCTAAAATTCACCCTAAATTAAAAAAAATAATAAATGTATTCTGCCAGAATCATTTTAAGAGCCTTTCGTTTGCCAGGCCATCATTCCAGAACCTAGGCACTGTGACGCAGATGACTTCTCCACCATGGTAGTATTTATATTCTAGTGAGAACAGACGGACAATAAACAAGGAAATAGGTTAGGCAGATAGTGCTTTGGATGTCATTGGTGGGTTGTGGACATCACTGGAAAAGACACATGAATCACTATATATTTTTAAATGATCACACTGATAATCTAGTTGAGGGTAACTGGGAGAGAGAGGTTTGCCAGAGGCAATAAGAACTGAGGAGACTAATGAAATAGTCAAGAGATGATGACTTGGATTGTGGCAGAAGCCGAAGAGGTAATGAGGAGCCAATATATATATTGTGCATATGCTGTGGCATTAGAAGCCATAGAGTCCACAGGATTATTAGATGGATGAAATGTGCATGAGATATTAAGGAAGACTTCAGGGCTGTTCAGCCTACCAGGAAGATTAGACTTTACTCAAAAGAGAAGGGGGTGACAACAGATTTTTTAATTGAGATTTAGGTTTGATTGAACATAGCCCTGGGATGCTGATTAGACATCAACATGAGAATATAACATAGTGGTCAGATACATAGGTGTAGAGGTCAGGTAAGAGGCTGTTGAGATATAAAAATGTTGCACCTATTAGAGGATCCAGGCTATAATATTCAGAGCACAATTTCATAGAAACAGTGAAGTCCTATCTCTGTCCACATGTATTTAAAAGTCATATCTCTGTCCACATGTATTTAAAAGTAGGGTCACAATGCATCATGATTATAAAGCTCACTGGACCATCACAAAGAAAATGTGTTTCCAAGAATTTTTTAAAAGGACTCCAAATAAAATGCCTACTTGAACAGCTTTTTTGTTACAATAAAGAGAATTTATTTTTCTTTTATGTTCTTTTCACTCCTATCCACTCTCTTTTTCACTTTCTTTTTCCACTTCTCTTTCTTCTCATTTTGTTATTCCTTCTTATTTTGTTAATACATTAGTTAATTTCACAAGTATTATCCCCAGTGTAACTGTCTAAATATTGTCTATTATTAATAAAACTATGAAATTTAATACATGCCATCTCATATGCTATCCCCAAAGTTATATTTTTGTCACATTTATAAGAATATTCCAAATTCTGCACAAAGTCAGCAAATACTTTAATGTGTAAATTAAGTCCATTCCTTTCTCTGTCCCACAGGAGTAATGAAAATAATTGATTAGACTTCTAACATAATTATCCAGTTTTAAATGTACAGAGAGTTTGGTCTTCACAGAATTTAATTTCTAAATGTTTCTACCAGTAATGAGTTGATAAATATATTTTTGTTTTCTGTTTTATCTGTATCTTTTTAGATCTAATGATGAACATTTTTATTATTTAACTATTTCTCAAATCATTTCTCATCATTTAAATAAGACCATGGTGAATTATTAATATAAATTACGCATTTTTAATGCACTATTTTATCCATGTGTTTATTTAATATTCTACTTACCATTGTCTTCTATTTCAAGAATCTAATAGCTTATAAATTTGATTACTTTACTTTTCTTCTCATCTTACTTCATATAAGAAAGAAAATTTTCTGATTCCCATGATATTCTATAAAGATTACACCCAGATTCCAGAGTAATATGGGTTTCCTCAAGAAATAGGAATATTTGTATTATAATGTAATAATTATTTAAAGAATTCTTTTTTAAGGTAAGCATTATGAATTTGATACCTAGGATATATTAACATTTATGAAATATGATTAAATGCCGATTCTTAAACCTAAGTAGATATTTGCCTCAATTATTATGCTATCATTCTAGCTTTGTCTATGTCACCTAAGTAGAAGCATGAGAAATGGGATGTAAAAAAGCAAGACCTATTTTTCTTTTTATGTTTTTTTTTTCCACTAAAACATAGTCTTGGCATTTGTCTATTCGTATTTATCTTATTTAGATTTTTTCATACTAGAATGCATAGTTATTTCAATGAAATGTATTCCCTTGACTCTAACCCATACTTTACAGATGATGGTATACCACTTTGGATACAGACAATGACTCATATTTCTTTGTTATACTTTACAGTATCTGATGCTTTGGTGGCTGTTAGTAGGGGAACAAGTATCTCGAACTCCCAGAACAATCTTGTGTTCCATGTTTTGCTTATTTTCACAGTGTAGTTGTTAACAGGAGTTCTCAAGAGAGAACCAAATTAGAAACGAAAATTATAGACATATGGCTATCTATTAGCCATATAGAAATAACTAAAAATAATTTTTATTTTTTCCATGTAGGATCAATGATTACCTTAGTTTAGCTTCTCACATGGAAACCTCATTAACTTTAAAGGAATGTGACTCTGGGGCACCTGAGTGGCTGTCAGTTAAGCTTCAGACTCATGATTTTGGCTCAAGTCATGATTTCATGGGTTGTGGGATCGACCCCATGTGAGGTTCCCCACTCAGCAGGGAGTCTGCTTGAGACTCACTCTCTCTGCCTCCCCTTCCCACTTGTGCTTGCTGAGCATGCTCTCTCTAAAATAAATAAGTCTTTAAAGATTATTTATTTATTTATTTGTCAGAGGGAGAGGGAGAGAGAGCACGCACAAGCAGGGACAGTGACAGGCAGAGGGAGAAGCAGTCTCCCTGCCATCAAGAAGCCTGATTCGGGACTCAATCCCAGGACCCTGAGATCATGACCTAAGCTGACAGCAGATGCTTTTGCAAGCAACTGAGCCACCCAGAAGTCCCAAATAAATAAATCTTAAAAAATAAATAAATAAAAGGAATGTGATTCTCAGTCTCTTTCAATTAATGTTAAAAATAAAATACTTCAGGGGCGCCTGGGTGGCTCAGTGGGATAAAGCCTCTGCCTTCAGCTCGGGTCATGATCTTAGGGTCCTGGGATCGAGCCCCGCATCAGACTCTCTGCTCATCAGGGAGCCTGCTTCCCCCCTCCCCTGCCTGCCTCTGCCTACTTGTGATCTCTCTCTCTCTGTCAAATAAATAAATAAAATCTTAATAAAAAAAATAATAAAATAAAATACTTCAATTGTCCCGATGAGTTCCTCTCATAATTATCAAGGAAATGTTAAATGATTGAAATATTCTGGTGTTACTTTTTTGTAATCAATTTTAATATTGTACTATTAACTTATTGATAACAGAAAAAAAAACACATGCTACAGGACACTTTTATGCTTAAAAGAGGTAGACAGGAGACATAGGGGAATATCTAGTGCAATTTCAAGTCATGTTTCCATTTTTATTACAACTAAATTATATATATTTGTTAGTTTATTATAAAAATATCATTAATTTTTATTTTCCATGTTAGTAAATATCATTCAGGAAGGCCCAGGATATTGGGCTGAGTCAGTAGAGCATTCAACTCTTGATCATGGGGTTATAAGTTCAAGGTCCATGTTGAATGTAGAGTTTTTTTTTTTTTTTTTTGAATGTAGAGTTTAATTAAGAGTGCCTAGGATATTGAACATGGAACATCAGGACACATAAAGACATTATTTCTAAAATAAAACAATATTTATACCATTTTCTGATTATATTTGCCAGTGCTTTCTGGATTTAATCATCTTCACTGTTATGAAGTAAAAAATTTTACAATTGTTTTGATACTGTAAAAGAGTGATTAAAAAATACCTTATATACAGTAAAACAGTCCATAACAATATAGACATAATTTTTTAAACATTTGTCTGATTCAAAGTGTTTAGGTCTGAATTATGATTATTTTAAAATAACTGATTAATAGACTGAATGGTTTTGCATTTGACATGAAATTATTATTTGCTAACACAATTAGTTCATAAATTATGTCCAAATACACTAATTAATTAGGTAGAGAAATGACTGCATATATGTTCTATGTCAGTGCAATCTCATATTAATATTTTCTTTATGATGTATTCCAATCAAGACAGATTATAATTTTATTTAGCCTAAAATCATTATAGAAAGTTTTCAAAAGGCTATGTCATTCACCAGTTGTGTGTATATATGTGTGTATATATATATATATATAGAGAGAGAGAGAGAGAGAGATAATCATCTCAAAGACAGTTGTGAAAATATATAAGAAAGTGATATTGACTCTGAAAAACAACCTGAGGGTTTTGAAGGGGCGGGGGGTGGCAGGTTGGGGGAGCCAGGTGGTGGGTATTAAGGAGAGCACATATTGCATGGAGCACTGGGTGTGGTGCAAAAACAATGAATTCTGTTACACTGCAAAGAAAAAAATATATATACTAAAAAAAAAAAAGTGATATTGAACACAATGGGTAAAATTAATGTTTATGTACACTCTACTCTGTTATATTCTCAATTGCTTCTATTTGATACCTTTGAAAACAAAATACTAATTTATTTTTTTTATTTTTTCATTTTTAAAAAATATTTTATTTTTTTATTTGACAAAGAGAGACACAGCGAGAGAGGGAACACATGCAGAGGGAGTGGGAGAGGGAGAAGCAGGCTTCCCGCTGACCAGGGAACCTGATGTGGGGCTCTATCCCTGGACTCTAGGATCATGACCTGAGCCAAAGGCAAACGCTTAACAACTGAACCACCCAGGTGCCCCCAAAATACTAATTTAAAAACAGAAACCATTCTGAAAAAGAGCCCCTAGTTTTCTAAGTTTTAGAATATCTAGTTAAATTGTATAGTATCTTTATCAAAACATCTTTAATCATTACCCATAAAGCTTTATTTAAAACCCCCCAACTACAGGGGCGCCTGGGTGGCTCAGTGGGTTAAAGCCTCTGCCTTTGGCTCAGGTCATGCATGATCCCAGGGTCCTGGGATCGAGCTCCACATCAGGTTCCCTTCCTCTCTCTCTAACTACCTCTGTGCCTACTTGTGATCTCTGTCAAATAAATAAAATCTTTTAAAAAAAAGAAAAAACTCTCCAACTGCAATGCTTTATTTACTTTGTGTACAATTTAATGCTATATCTAAGTGCATAAAACTGGTGAGTAGTATAGAATCTCAGTTTTTTCTATAATCATTTTAGGCTAAATAAAATTTTAAATTTGTCTTCATCATTGGACTATATCAAAAAGAATATAGAACACACATTTCTATATTATATATCCCTGTAGGGACACTGGTTAACTGAGTGGTCATTTCTCTCTTAAGAACAAATGCTTTAGTGTCTGGAAAAAATGGACAAACAAAATACCATACTTCTATTACACCCATATTTTATAGATAAATAACATGTCATATATTTTTTGTGTTTTGCTAAACTGAGAGATAATCAATAATATCTTTCTGGGAAACAGAATGAGCCATTAACTTTGAGTTAAACTCTTATCTATGTGTATTGGATAAGTGAATCAAACAATTGTCAATATGGAAAAATACAAAATATATTTGTAGAGCCTTTTTTAAAATAGTGAATGTAGAGGACTGTAAGAAATACAGTAAAATTCACATGATAAGGTATGTATAATCCCGCCTATTAGAGATCTTTGGAATGTACCACAAAAAAGGTAGCAGGTATGGGGGGAGGATCACTTCACTCAATGTCAAGAATTACATGTTTCTGAAGACACATGTGGTCTCATCCCATCTCTTCCTCTCTTGCTCCTTTTTCTCTCCTTCCTTCTTCCTAATTGGAAAGATTTATCAATGACTGTGGATATAATAAATGTCCTCATCTCTTTCTTGTTCATAGTTCTGCCTTACATTTACCTTAAGCAAACAGCATATAATTGGTCTTCACTAATTTACAGCATATATTTGGTCTTTACTAATTTACTACCCAAAATAAAAGCCCTAAGAATACTAAACTTGGAGGGGGGAAAACCCAACTTAGAAGAGCATAATACAATACACTTGAAGAATTACACTCAGCCACATAATCCAAGTCTATTGTAAGCATCAGTAATTGGGTGCTACAGGAAAAAAAATTCTGACTGGTTATGAAAGAACTTTTTTTTTTTATGAAAGAACTTTCTAATTCTCGCATCTATTATCAGGAGTGAATAGCAATAGTAGCAAATACCTCCTAAATTCCAGATATTGTTCTAAGTGATGTACTTGTATTAACTTATTTAAAACTGACAAAAACTTTAGGGGTAAAACTATATTCATTAACATTTTGTCAGTGAGAAGACAGATGGGGAGAGAAGTAACCTGCCCAATGTCATACAAAAACAAATGGCAACACTGAGGTTTACTCCAGGAAGTCCAGCACCAGAGTTATCATTTAATGTCTTTATGCTAATTAGATGAGGAATGGATAGGTTTATTACAAAGATAATAATGGTAAAAATAGCATTTAGCACAGTGCCTAGCTCAAATTGCTGAGAAGCAATAGAACATGTGTTTTCCAATTGTATACTCTAGAATCCAAGCTTATGGTCATAAATTCAACACTTCTTAAGCCCCAAATTTGGAAATTAACACATTCATTAACAATTGCAGGTGATTATGCAAGGTGGGGACACTGTAAAATAGATTGAAGTATGTGGCAATCATTAACTGCCCACCGTAACTGCACTGTACTTCAAGTGTTTTCAGTGGTTCAACTACACTGTCTTTGGAATTATGGTCATTTATAGCTTTAAAGACAAACAGTTCAATGAACCAAAAAATGAAACAAAATAAAGTAAAATAAAATAAAATCAGAAAGAAAGGACATTATAAAAGTTTGGCAATATTTGCACAAGATAGAGACAAAATTGAAAATGCTGAATTTTGAAGAAAGTTTCTAGTAATTTATTGCCTAGGTCCTAGATAAAATGTTGATCCTGAAGATGAAACTCCAAAGTCACTGGAAAAAATGAGTTTATGTTATACTGTTTTTATTATTTTAATTTCAGATTTTTTTAATTGAAATTCAATTAGCCAAGGCATAGCACATCATTAGTTTTTGATATAATGTTCAATGATACATTAGTTCAGTATAACACCCAGTGCTCATCATATCACATGCCCTCACTCATTACCCCTATCCCCACCTACCTCTTTCCACAGCCCTCAGTTTGTTTCCCAGAGTCCAGAGTTTCTTGTGGTTTGTCTCCCTCTCTGATTTCTTCCCATTCAGTTCCACCCACCCCTATTGCCCTCTGCACTATTCTTTATGTTCCACATATGAGTGAAACCATATGATAATTGAATTTCTCTGACTGACTTACTTCATTGAGCATAACCCCCTCCAGTTCCATCCATGTTGATGCAAATAGTAGGTATTCGTCCTTCTGATAGCTGAGTAATACTCCATTGTATCTATGAACCACATCTTCTTTATCCATTCATCTGCTGAAGGATATCTCAGCTCCTTCCACAGTTTGGCTATTGTGGACATTGCTACTATGAACATTGGGGTAGAGGTGCCCCTTTGTTTCACTACATCTGTATATTTGCAGTAAGTACCCAGTGGTTACAAAGCTGGGTCATAGGGTACACTTTATTTTTAATGTCCTGAGGAACTTCCATACTGTTTTCCAGAGTGGCTATACCAGCTTGCATTCCCACCAATGGTATAAGAGGGTTCCTCTTTCTCTACATCTTTGCCAACATTTGTTGTTCCCTGTCTTGTTAATTTTAGCCATTCCAACTGGTGTAAGAATGAGTTTTATATAAATGGAGTAATTCTAGGTACAGTGAATTGATGACATTCTCAGACTACGTTTTTGAGGGAAGAAAAAGTTTTCTCCCTGGAATAGTGGTTTTATAATATTTGTGCATCTCGGGTTAAGAAAATAAGGGAAAAGAACCTGAAATACTTAAAGCAAGAAAATATTTAATAACAAAAAAGAAAATACTTAATAACAAGAATAATGAATTTAAGGTTGAGGAATGAAGGTTATGGAGAACATTCGCTAGCTTTCAGGAAATCAGACATTTGGAGAAACTGTAGGAAAACCTCAGTGATGAGCTCAATTGTTTATAACATCAAAACAACTGCTTTCAAGAAGAATTCTGGTAAAGCTACAGAAAAATCTCACCTCTAACACCTGCTAAAGCCCATGCACCTACCTGTCAAGACATAATAATAACTTACACTTTTAATTCACATTCCAAATCTTATGGAAGTGGCAAAATCGAATAGAGAACGATGTTGGCAAGAGATGTATTCTGGCTAGCATAATTCCAAGATTTATAAATACTTCGATACAGTGGAAAGAATATAAAAGAGTGGAAATGAATACTAGTCAAGTACCTTTCTAGATATCTTTAATGTATTCATAGTCACATCCATATCTACCCCAATCCCTACTATATCCATATGTATATCAGTATCTATACTCATTTCCGTATCTTGATCTATACCTAGGCACATGTTCCTAACATTGTGAATTTGCCTTTTTCACACAAGATGCCTTTTTCAGGAATTTTATATTTGAGAGAAGTTGCAAGATGATATAATTATTCAAATATTGCCACAGCCATCTTTTCCTTTGATATTACAATTAGTGACATCTTGACATAACCATGAATTATTGTGCTGTGCTTCATGTACCCCAGTATCAATAGGATATGCATGATTTAATCTCACAGAACAGTCATTACTTTAAATATCTATTTGTTCCTGTGGTTTTCCCATTCATTTTGAAATTAAATAGATTAACAGTTCACTTCAGCAAAGAATTCCCTGTATATCACCTGGACCATTTTTCAGAACTGTATAACCAAAGAAAATTGTAAGGTAATTCATATCAAATTTCTGACTGTGAGTAATGAGAAATCACCATGATAATGTTGATGTTATAATATCATTTATCTTAGCCATAGCATGGCACAGAATGCAAATGAAAGGGCAGTGGATTTTGAGTCATAGTGCTATGAAACTAACAGTGGCTTTTCTTAGAGTCCAGAAAATATACCAGGTCATTCCATATGAATTCTCTTATTTAACCATCACAAATTCCTGGGATTTGGGGTAATGTTGCCATTTTTTGTTTTGAAATAAAGCTTATCTCTCTTTCTTTGTCTTTTTCCAATCCCCATGTCTGTTTCCACACAATCTCATTATAAGCGGTGATATCCTAATAGCATTTTAACTTAAAGATATGTTTTTTACATTTATTCTTTGATATAAAAAGTTTAAAATACTGTAATTGACTAATAGGGACATTAAACACACACACACAGGTTTAAAATTTTAGAAATAACATCTCACTGTTAAAACTGATAAACTTATTTATGTAATGAGACAGGTATCACTGTTATCTACCAACCTTGATGTTTTAAGGGTTTCCATTACATTAAGCTGTAAAATGGCCTATTAATTGCCATTTTTTAAAAAATTCTTAAATAAACAGCCTCTTATTTAAAAAGCATACCCACTGGCATTACAAATTACTTCCTTGTAACTTAAATTTCAATTTTACATTAATTACCAAATAATTATTTTAGTATTTTTCATATTAGTCATTGATATAAAGTTATAAGTTTGTTATTTAATTCTCCCTAAAACCAGTTACTCATTACAGTATTAAACATCATCCATGCCCTGAATCTTTGTAAGAGGAAATGCTTAAAGAATGCTTTCATCTAAAAGGGGTCATGAGATGTAACAGGATCACTCATCTGAAGTGCATGGTTTTTAAAACATACAACAGCCTCTGAGAAATGTTTTGCCTAGTAAATAATATAATGCTAAAATATAATTGAGGTATACATGTGATCAGTGGGAAGGGAGAGTAGAGGCTATAAATTGGAAACTATTAATTGTAATACAAAAATAACCCAACACGTATGCCATTCTGTCACATGAGAGAATCTAAAAATGAAATGAAAAAATGGCCATAATCTAACTAGCCCTGGTCCATGACAAATATTCACCAGATGACAGTGAAATGTGAAAAGAAAGGAAATGTTATGAATATTTCATGAAGCTAAGTGTCTTATGAGGTAATGCTTATCCTTTAATCTGAGCTCACATGCATTTATATGCTACATTTATGGTGAAAGAAAATGTTGATTATTGTGATTGCATAAAACAAAGTCACTACTTAAAATTAATACATTTCAACCCTCAGCCAATTTTCCTCAATTTTTAACTTTTATTAAAGAAATGATATCTGAAGTAAATTTACATTGCACGATTCAAGGATTTTCCCCTGATATTTGTTGACCAATATTACTTAGCTTACCCACTAGGGAAATTTCTTTGCTAACTACTACTGATATTTGCTATAAATGCACCAGCAAGTACAGATGGTGGTTCCACACTACCTTCCTGGTGCTTAATTTAATGACTTTAAAACTGTAACACAGTTTTTACCAGTTTCAACTACATAAAGCCATCATATGAGTAAAATTATGTTCTTATCTTTTCCAAATATCTGTTAAGAAACTTATATGGGTATTGTGGAGAAACAAAGATAAATTAAATATGCATCCTGCCCTCATGAAAAAAAAAATCACTTCCCTTATGGGAAAAATCATCATGGGAAAAGAAATAGATTGGAACTAGAAGTTATGGTTTTGTATCTTTGTTTCACTGCCTACCAGCAGTATGAATTTAAACTATTTACTGATCATTTCTGAACTGTTATTTCTTCAGCTATAAGTCAGAGAAAATAGAGTTACACTCTAGTAGTCTTTTCAAAGGAATATTAAATGTCATTCACTATGCAATTTTATCATATATCAATATGAGGAAATATAAGTGATAATTTATTTACCAATCAATATGTGCAAAACACCAAAATTCACAAGTACCCAAATCAGTACAAATTATTCTATGGGAAAAAATCATGCTTATCCATAAAATATTATGGTTTTAGATTACCTAAAAAACATGTTAAGTTTAAGAGCAATACATGTATATTTAAATATTATAATTGGTAATTCATATTAAAATAAAAACCATGCTAGTTTTACATGAAAAATAAGTTTTAAAACTATATAGTTATATCCTGAAACATACTTCAAATAGAAGGGCACAAGATATATGATCATCCGTTAACTTTAGAGGTTAATATTATGGTGAAAACTGTCATTCTAAAGAGGAGCTTCTTTATAGAATATCGGAATTTTTTTAACAATTGAGGTGCCCTTATATTCTTACGATTCTTGAGAACACTGTTACACTGTTTGAAAAAGAAAGTGTTCTGATGCATTCATGTTCTCCTACCACCTATCCTAATTAATTAAATTAACAGCTATTCAGGGCACCTGGGTGGCTCAAGTGGGTTAAAGCCTCTGCCTTCAGCTCAGGTCATGATCCCATTGTCCTGGGATCGAGCCCCGCATAGGGCTCTCTGCTTGGCAGGGAGCCTGTTTCCCCCTCTCTCTCTGCCTGCCTCTGCCTACTTGTGATCTCTGTCCGTCAAATAAATAAAACCTTAAAAAAAAAAATTAACAGCTATTTATTAAGGGCCCTCTTACATGATACGTACTGCATGAAAGCACTGATCATAAACTAGTGAGTTCCAAGGACTTCACAAAGGTTAGTGTCCGAAAGAGAAGAGCGATGCTTAATAGATAATCACACATAAATATTAAAATACCAATGAAGTGTTACAGAGAAAAAACATACCTTAGAAACATTGAGGGTTTAGTTATAAAACACTGCAGTAAAGTGAATATTGCTATAAAGCAAGTCAATCCTTTTTTTTGTTTGTTTCCCAGTGCATATAAAAGCTGCGCATAATAAAGGGGCACCTGGATGGCTCAGTTCTTAAGCGTCTGCCTTTGGCTCAGATCATGATCCCAGGAATCTGGGATTGAGCCCCATACTGGGATCCCTACTCAGCAAAAAGCCTGCTTCTCCCTCTCTCTCTGCTGCCCCCCGCTTGTGTGTTCTCTTTCTCAGCAAAATAAATAAATAAAATATTTTTTAAAACTGTGTTTACACTACACTGTAGTCTATTGAGTGTAACTCATAGTTTATTGAACATATTTGTAAATAAAAAAACTATTATATAATTAATTTATATAAGTATAACGTTTTATGTATATAAAAATATATCCTAGTATATCCTGGTCATAAGTGACATAAGGATACCAAAATGTTGAAAGTTAAAAGATGTTCTAGACTAATTCTAATGAATTAAGTTTTAGATTTATTATTGCCAGATAAGATAAAGTTTAAAATCAAATCATTATTAGACATAGATTAGGGGTGCCTGGGTGGCTTAGCCAGTTAAGCATCTGACTTCTGATTGTGGCTCAGGTCAAGATCTCAGGGTTGTGAGATCGAGCCCAGCATCAAGTTCTGTGCTGGGCATGGAACCAGCTTGAGCAATTCTCTCTTCCTCTCCCACTGCACAGCCCCCGCCAAAAGAAACAAAATATAGTAGCACTTCACAAAGAATAAAATGTTCAATTTGCCAGGAAATATAAGAATTAAACTTGTATGCACCTATTAATGTAGCCCCCAAGTATATTTTAAAATGGACATAACTACAAGGAAAAATATAAAAACCTACAATCCTCTTGTGAGATTTTAGCATATCTCTTTCAGTAACTAGTAGATCAGATTTTAAAAATATAGTCAGCACAGAGAACACTGGAACATGATTAACAAACTTGTTTAAAAGATATACTGAACGCTGTTCCTAGCCAGTGATAAATACCCATCACAGGAGCCAGAATGATCCCAGAATTATGGTTCTCTAAGAACTTGTGAATATATCACATGGCAAAAATAACTTGGCAAATGGAATTGAGACAGATGTTATAATAGAAGATATCTGAATTATCAATTTGAACACAATTTAATTACATGAGCATGTAAAAGTTGAGAACTCTCTCCATCTGGAGGCAGAAGAAGCAGCAGCAGAAGGATGAGGTACAGGGAAAGACCAAAGAGAATTACAGAATGAGAACTTGGACTACTCTTGCTGACTCTGAGGATGAAGGAAGGTCTCAAACTGAGAAATGCAAGCAATCTCTAAAACCTGAGAATGACCTCAAGTCAACAGCCAGCAAGGAAACAGGACCTTACTCTTACAACTGCATGGAATTTAATTCTGACAACAGCCTTATAAATTTGGAAGTGAAAGCAAATCTGCTCCCAAGGTTCTAGAAACAATGCAGCTCAGCTAACATCTTGATTTCAGCTTCATGAGGCTCGAAGCAGAGAACCAGCTGAGCTACGGTCTACCAAGACCCACATAAATATGAGATAATTAATAATGGGTATTAAATTTGTGGTAATTTGGATTAGGAATAGAAAAACAATAGGCTTTTCTTTATAAGAAAACTAGGCACATAAGAAAAAAATTTACAATATTGGACCCATAAAGCAAATGTCAATAATTTCGAAGGATTAAATTCATACAGAAAATGTTATCTAATTGCAATGTAAATGAGAAATACATTGGTAAGAAGACATAGCTAAAGCAACTCATAGGTTTATAAGTTAGGGGATACTCTGACCATGAGCCAAATGGGAAATCCTGTAGCTTACGCAGCAAAAAGAAGAAAATTTAAAGCTTTAAATGTTTATAAATCCTAGAGGAACTGCCAGATAAGTGTGTACAAGTGAACTTTTGCAAGAACTTTTGCAAATTATAAACAACTTGAATGTCCATCAACAGTAGAACATATAAATATAGGGTGGTGTGTGTATTGCAATAGATTCCTATATAGCACGGGTTCTCAAAATGTGATACATGGATGCTTGAAGTCCTAAGACATTTTTAGGGGGTCCACAAGATCAAAACTGTTCCCATAATAATATTGAGACATTATTCACACTGTTTTCACTGTGTTGACATTTGGCCTCATGGTACAGAAGTAATGGTGGGTAAAACTGCTGGTGCATGAAAACGTTGCAATTAGTGACCTCAAACTGTACAAATAGTCATTAGTCATTGTTTTCTTTACCACCACATACTTCAATGTGGAAAAAAAAAATTGTGCTTAAGAACATTCTTGTTGAAGCTATAATTATTTCATTAAATGTCTACTCTATAATACCCCTCTTTTAAATGACCTATGTAACAAATTGAAAGGATGCAAAAAATAAAACAAAAACAAACAAAAACAAAAAAACCTTGTTATGCCTACCAAAACATGATGGTTGTTTCAAGGAAAAACGGTTGCATAACTGAATTGTCAGCTGAACTGGCCACTTTTTCATAGAACAGTCTTTTTTTTTTTTTTTTTTTAAGATTTTATTTATTTATCTGACAGAGAGAGATCACAAGCAGGCAGAGGCAGGCAGGGAGAGAGGAAGCAGGCTCCCTGCTGAGCAGAGAGCCCGATGCGGGACTCGATCCCAGGATCCTGAGATCATGACCTGAGCCGAAGGCAGCGGCTTAACCCACTGAGCCACCCAGGCGCCCCTAGAACAGTCTTTTTACTCAAGTGACCAACATAAACTAAACTTAGTCAAATTGGGTATTTGTTATACATTTTTTCTGACACACACACTCACACACATACACACTCACACACACACACACACACTGAACCTGAACTGTTACTTCAAGGGAAAACAACTGACAGGATTTGTTGTCTATGATGATATCTGAGTTTCCAAGTAAAAAACTAGAATTTTGGAAAACTTCAGTCCATTACTGTAAGTTTTAGAGCTTCCCCAAATTTAAAGATTTTTCCAATGAGATTGGTACCAATAAAAATAAATGTGATTTTATGATACTTCATAATAAAATGTGTCAACATTTGTAATATCTAACCCAGTGAACCAATATATTCCAAATTACTAAGACATGTTAAAAAATGCATGGGTAAAAAGGACCCATTATAAAAACAAGGTGAAACAATGAATTTTAAAGTCACAGAGTATAAAAATTAATTGATATGTTTTGAATTCAACATTGCACTAACCTGTAAAGTTTTTGCGCAATATCAAAGAAGAGTACTCACCAATCTGCAAAATCTGTTAGAATTCTTTTCCCTTTTCCAACTACATATGTGAAGACAGAGTTTCTTCATACCCATCAACCAAAATAACATATTGCAAAATATTGAATAAAAAAGTAGATATGAGAATCCAACTGATTTCTTATTATTATTATATTATTATTATATATTAACTGATTTCTGATTATTACCCTGATATTAAGTAGATTTCCAAAAATAGAATACAATACACTCTTGTCATTTTTGTTTTGGAGAAGGTAATTATTTTGAAATAAAATATGATTTGTCAACATGCAATGTGCTTATCCTGGTTATTTTTTTTATCCTGGTTATTCTTTAAGTCATAAATGCACATATGTAAAAAACTGTTCTCAGTTTTAATTTAAATAGGGTAAATATCAATAAATCTTGCCCTTAAATCCTTTGGGGATTCTTAATAATTTTTAGAGAATAAACACACCTGAGACAAATGAGAATTATTGTTATCTAGCACTGAAATATATGTTAATTTCAATGTAGATTAGTTCTACATGTATTCAATGTTGGGCAAAAATAGCAAGTATATAAAAAGTAGTATAATTCCATTGCATAAAATTACTAATTATTATTCTTATATTAATAATAAAAAATAAATAACATACAAGGCAATTTATAGAAAAATTAAAAATATGTATTTTCATTAGTTTTAGAAAAATTATATCCTGTGCATGTGTTTTTTAAATTTTTATTTCTCTTTTCTACTTTAGAAAATTGTAGATCAATTGTATAATCAAGCTTGTAACTATATGCAATATTATTTACAAAATAGGCAATAAATTATGGTCAAAATATCAGACAAATATTTGTTTTATAAAAATATGCATTATAGGGGTACCTGGGTGGCTCAGTCAGTTAAGCATCTGCCTTTGGCTCAGGTCATGATCCTGGGGTCTTGGGACTAGAGCCCACATTTTGCTCCCTGATCAGTGGGGAGTCTGCTTCTCCTCTGCCCCTCCTCCCACCTATGCTCACTCTCTCTTCTCCCTCAGTTTCTCTCTCTAAAATAAATATATAAAATCTTTAAAGAAATGCAGTGTAACCCAAAAGTAATCTGCAACTGCTAAATTTTATAGAACTTATTGAAAGTTTGGATCTAATAAAACAAAAATGACATCATTTGTAGACTTTTCAGTTTCAAGATTTCATATTTAGATCACATATCTTCCTTTAATACTAAATTTTAATAAATAGTTCCCACTATGTAAATATATCCTAAACTATCAGGAAAATTATTTATTTGACAAAATATCTTCTGAATACTCAGTTGTTAAAGTCAGGAGCAAAAGACACCTAAAAACACATACTCTCACAACTTACTTCCCAAAGTCTAAATTAATCAGTATTTTCATAGAGATGATATATGTAATAGATAGGAAAAAGAGATATATGCATTCATATGTATCAAATAACTGTATATTTAAATATAACTATAGTAATTGTTTTTGATGAGTGATTTTCAATCCACATGTCATAAATTCCTTTATAAATCCTTACACACACATCCACCTATCCACACACATACACACCTACTTATACAAAGCTTGGGGATTTGATAAAAGGACTTTTAATGCTCTTTCAACTCTATTAGGTAAAATCTCTATAACACTAACAATTAATTCCATTTATGTTTTTAGGTTAACAGGATTCCATCTGCCACCGCCAGTGACAAGTACCAAATCCGTGTTCTCACTACGTTTGACCAGTGATTTTGCAGTTAGCGCTCATGGGTTTAAAGTATATTATGAAGGTAAGTGATAGCAGTATAAAAGGACCACCGCCCAGTCTAATATAGTCAAACCAAAATTCTCTAGGATGGAAATGGAAGAAGAATCACCAGGAAGGAAGATACAGTTTATCCTATTATTTCAAATCCTGTCCTGAGAGTCACCTTCTTAATAATCATTAATATATAGTTAAATGCTAGAAATGAGAAGGCTTTAATGTTTCATTGCAGTGTACCTGAAGAAAGGAAAATTTTTGCTTTAAATCTTCTTAGGAGATGAGACCATGACGCCATTATGGGGTTAAACATTAACGAAAGCAAACAAAATCAAAGTGACAGGAAATTAGTTCTGATTCAAGATTCAGGCATCACAGACTCCACCCTATTTTGCCTCTCTGCTAGAAAATAACCCGGTAATCTTTCTTCTCCGGAAGTTAGTCAAGAGGAAAGGTCTATTAAGAGACAAGAGTTTGCATCTTCCATTTTAAACCAGGCTTCCCAGACCTACAGATCCATAATCCCTAAAACACAGAAAGGAAAACTAAGAAGCTCTTGAAACTAAAAGTTTTATCTGGAAGGTGGAACAAACTGATTTGGCATCAAAACCTGACCTGAACTGATTGAAGGCCACTAATGACCTTTATTTATCCCACATAGTGTGGATACTCGTGTTTCATTATGCAAATATTATTTAATAATTTGGTGTACCACAGGCTCTGGTGTTAAAAACGTACAGAATTTGCATGTGTTCTTTTTTTATTTATAAATTCTGATGCTAAAAATACTCTAATCCTGAAGGTTTCAGATGGGAGATCATGGACTTGGAAATTTCTTCTTTATGTGATTTGACTATAAAGTTGCACCTCCTTTAGGGAAGAGCCCCTCTCTACCTATAGGAATAACATAACACATTTCAACTCACCCCCCGCCCCCCCAGCCCGGACCATATTACCAGAATGCATCACACCAGATCTAAAATCATCATAACAGATACACAAATACAGATACAAATACAGTAGCAGGGGTGGTTACTTTCTAAAGCACATAATAATTCAAAATATAATATGTTTAAAGAGCACACTGGAAAGCATATATAAAGTAGAATTGCTTTAGTATAAAGGTTAACAGTTTGCATGTGGGGAAGTTTTAAATCAAACATTTCATCTTAGTGCTTTCTCACTAGAAAAAACTATCCTTTAACAAACAATTGAGTAAAAATATTTTCTCTTTTTTATATCCTAAATAATGACACATCATAGCAGTTTTTAACACTATTTTCTACCCAATACATTTCTGAACTATATTTTGTCTAGCAGGGGAGGCTGCATTCTAAGACTTCTTTTCCTCCACTGTGCTAGTAAAAATCACTATTTTTCTAAGGTGCTTTCACAATAGTTGAGTATTTTTATCTTGGCAACTTAATTCATAGTTCAAAATACTACAAACACAAAGGTTTAATTTTAAGTGTAATTTTGGCAATATTGAAGGAGTTAATAATACAATAATTTTCTATTAAAGGCTCCTTAATAGAAACCCTGTACTCCGTTCATCAAAGTATAAATACATTTTAGGTTAGCTTATTCTTTCCATAACTACCGAGTACACTGAAAACGTAGTAACTTGGAAGATGAGTTAGGATGTTGCCATGTTTTCTGACTTGACTGTCAAGTTTCATGAAATATACTCAAAAATATCTTCAAAGCTCTCCATTCTTTCTACATGTACATTGTATTTCTGTCGTTTCTGTTTCTGTAAAAATGGATTTGTAGATCTTCATGACATTTAAATGTATGTCTGGGAGGTCCTGACTTAAAATATAAGGTATTAAGTGTCCATATAGTATTGAGGGATCAGTATTCATGCTATAGAACATCAAGCATTGATTTGTGATGGTACCTTCTACCATGCATTAGTTTTCTATTTCTACCGTAACAAACACAAATTTAGCATCTTAAAACAAAAATATATTAACTCACGGTTCTGGAATTGAGAAGTCCTGGTGGTCTCTGCTAGTTCCTCTGTTCAGGGTCTTGCAAGGCTGAAATAAAGATGTCAGCTGGTTGTGCTCTCATCAGAAGGCTCTAGGAAGATACTAGTGCCCATAGCTCCTGAAGGACTTTCTCTTCCTTGTACTTGGGTCCTATGTCTGAGAGCCAGCAAGAGGTTCACTGCATTCTTCTCACGCATGAAATCTCTCTGACTTCCCCTTCTGAAGCATTCCTCTACTACCTTCTTCCCCCACACATCTCCGACTTTGAGTAGAGAAATTTCTTGGTTTTAAGGGCCTGTGTGATTAAATTGGACCCACCTGGATAATCAAGTCTAATCTCCCTGTGTAAAATTCCTTACACTTAATTACATTTGCAAGGTTCTTTTTGCCATGTCCCAGCACATATTCACTGACTCCAGAGATATTTGGTTGAGGGGGTGGGGGGAGTAGGGGATGGGTTTCATTTGCCCTACCATACCATAGGACACTATATAACATTTTACAGAGGGAATAGCTGCAAGTGTTTATTTATTTAACAATGGCCAATGATTCCCTCAAGACCAGCTGGTGTATAGTAGTCCCCTCTTAGCCACAGAACATATGTTACAAGCCCTTCAGTGGATGCCGGAAATTGTGCATAGTACCAAACTATGGATACTATATTTTCTCTTATACGTATATATCTATGATAAAGTTTTGTTTCTAAACTAGGCATAGTGGGGCATTTGGGGGGCACCATCAGTTAAGTGTCTAACTCTTGATTTCAGCTCAAGTTATGATCTCGGTTTGTGAGACTGATCCTGACCTCTGCTGAGCTCTGTGCTCAGTGGGGAGTCTGTTGAGGATTCTCCCTCTCCCTCTGCCCCTTTCCCTTCTCTCACACTACAAAAAGTAAATAAATCTTGAAAAAAAAATAAGCTTAGTAAGACATTAACAACAATAGCGAAATAAATAATTATAAAAATATACTGTAACTAAAGTTTTGTGAACATACTCTCTCTCAAATTATTCTGTACTCACCCTTCTGGTTATGATGTAAGATGATAAAACGCCTACATGGCGAGATGAAGTGAGGGGAATGACGAAAGCACTCTGATGTAGAGTTAGGCTACACAATTGAACTTCCGCTGATTCGTCAGAAGAGGAGGATGATCTGCTCTGGGACCACAGTTGACTCAGGGTAACTGAAGCGGAGGAAAGCGAAACTGCCGATTCCGAAAGCGAAACTGCAGATAAGGCGGAACTATGGTATTGTGAAGTCCAGAAAACTTAGTTTGAAATTTCAAAGCTCATTCTGCACATCCCTAGATTTTGGGTCCAAGTTATCATTTCATAATTACCTCAAATTACAACTCTGGGCCCTACTCCTGCTACAATAAATTTATCTACTATTCTGGACATTTCCTCTAAATTTATACCTGCATTTTTTTTTTATTCTAGTATCTGAATCTCATTAATTTTCATTACGGTTTCCTCTATATAATCATTTCCTAGTTATCTTTTGTTTGAAGTATAGTTGACACACACTGTTGTATTAATTCTAGGTGTACAACATAGTGATCCCCAAAGTCTATAGGTAGTGCTGTTCTCATCACAAGTGTAGCTATCATCTGTCACCATACAACTCTAGTACAATACCACTGACTGTATCCTCTTTGCTGTACCTTTCAATTTCATCTTTTAAAGTGTTCTAAGACCTTGTCTTTGTGTATTAGAGTTTATGAATTTATGAGATCTCTATTGGTAACATATGTGTTTTTCAATTTGCCAATACTGGAGCACATGCATCAGAATTATCTGGAGAATTTATTAAAATGTGAAATATAGAATTCTTTGCCCCAGTTATATGTCCTGAATCAGACTACCGAATAAACTCCTGGAATATGCATTGCAATTCCAACTGTAAGTCCAATAAAGAATAAATAATTGATAAATATAAGTCAGTCTCTGATCTTCACAGAACTCAATTCTTACAAATTTCTACTGCCCTACTTCAGCCCATTTATTTTAAAAATCTAGAGGGTGTGTTTAATAAATTTTGAGAAAGAGCTCTTAATCATTTACTGGAAACATGTCATTTAAATTCCTTGAAGTCAAAGCTGTGAGTTGTTAAATTTCTGTGGAAAATTTCCCCATTAATATCTAGCCGCATCTATCTTTATCTTTTCTCATTACTGTCTACCATACACCTCAATATCTTGTTACTATTTCCCAAGGTTTGTTTTTATATAGAATTTTGGTTTCATTTTTTTTATGTTAATAAAAATAAATGGCTAAAATACTGTTCTATGAAACAGCAAATTCAAAAAACAATAATGTATACTAGGTTGAATAGTCATATAACCATTTTTCAAAATTCAGTCAAGATAAACCTGGTAAGACCTGTGTTCTATGGAACACATAGTGAGAAATACTCTTAGGTCTTTTCTAAATCTGCCAAACAGAATTCAAAAATATTCAGATCTGCACCTTTGAAACAAATAATATATTATATATAATAAAAAATTAAAATAAAATAATATATTCCAGTTTTTGCTAATATATTCCAGAATTCTTTTACATTTTACTTCAAAGATGCATAATCATTTTTATAGCTAAAACAGTATATGCTTATATACCATAGAGTATCTTACCATTTTGGAATTATTTATTGTGAAAACAAAGTAATATAATGAACGCATATAGTGGATCATTTACATACTAAATATTATTATAAGTATTATAGTAAGCAGTTACTCTAATGTCTGTAAGAATCCCAATGAAATGTATCAGCACCTATCAGTGAACTAATTCAATTATCAGAAACAAACTAAAAATTAGAGTGTAGTCCTAAAAACTCACTTCAAACACGAGGTTATTATTGTGCCTTAATGATTGTTGATGTGTATTATAGGGTTAAAGTTTTCACCTTTAGACAACATGCTGTTAAGTCATTTTCATATTTTAATTCAGGAACAGAAATTTGGCTAGTAAGACTACTATCACTAGGTAAAATTCACTGAGTGATCTCTTTGTGACAATCAAGTGCTAAACATTTTACATGGATTTTTTCCACCCTAGAAAATTATATGAAAAAATGTAATAAGCAAGAACTTAACAAAAGAATGACATTAACATAAAAATATGTATAAATTCCCTACAAATGTAAACTGCATACATTTTGGAGACCTATTTTATATCTAACTATAAACTATAATTTCATTTATAATTAAATGGATAAGTTCATAAAAAATTTAGTACAGAAGAGTATTATAAAAATAAAAATCACTGATAATATTGTATATTAAAACATGAAACATAAAGGCTGAAATGTATTCTTACATATAATATGGGTGATATATATGTTCTTTGTTCTTTTTAAACACTTGACATACAAATGAGTATTTATATTACTTACTATTTGATTTAACTGTCACACATTTTTATTAAGTTTATCCTTGAGAACATCAAATGACTTTAGTGATTTTTCATTTTAGGTGTTTTTTCCAATTCCTAAACTTTAAAAACTTAAACTGCAGTACCATGAAATTTAATGAAGAGCTTACAATTTAAGATCAAGTTAATTATGCTTCTGGCAAGACAGTTGAATTGTAGCAAGAGAAATTTATGTAATAAAATTAAATATATTAAACAGTTTGCTAGCAATAAAGGTAATTTAAGTTAATAAAAGAAGTTAATGGATCATTACCTTAAATACTTTTAAGAATAAATGAAAGATATTACTTTAAAAAAAACAGATGTCATATATGTAAAGACAATTTTCCTCTTGCTCAAATTGAAATCTTTTACCTTTCAGGTTTCATAGAGTCAGCCTACTTAGACATAGAAACATCCTAATCCTACACTGACCTAGCTAAGTCACAATTATCTTTTTCCCCTTTTAAACAGTTGAAAGTGTTCAAAATCCCAATCCAGAGAATGACACAAATAAGCCTTTTACTTAAGTATCATCTTAAGAGAGTAAAAAGACATAGTATTACAATAAATATGTAAGTGGGTATAAACAATGTAAGTGGGTTTATTAATTTTTGAGTTTTTGTACATCTATTATCCAGGAAGATACAGATCATTTTCACTACACTCACAACAAAGCTTCAACAGTACTATCAGTTCACAAAGGCTTTCAGACATTTAAACATTTCTCATTTCTGCACAGTGTAGCATACACAAACTCCACAGTTCGTGCCCCAGCATTGTTTCTCTCCTATAACCTTAATTTATGAAATAAGCACATGAACATGTATTAAATTTCTATATATACTATATTATTTAAACTATTCTACCATAGGGACGCCTGGGTGGCTCAGTTGGTTGGATGACTGCTTTCGGCTCAGGTCATGATCCCGGAGTCCCGGGATCGAGTCCCGCATGGGGCTCCCAGCTCCACGGGGAGTCTGCTTCTCCCTCTGACCTTCTCCTTGCTCATGCTCTCTCTCACTGCCTCTCTCTCAAATAAATGAATAAAATCTTTAAAAAAAAAAAAAGAAAAAAACTATTCTACCATAAATCTCTGTCTCTTCTTCCCTGAACACCCTGTACATATGTATTTGGCTCACTCATTTCTTATTCTTCCAGATTTTGCACAGGCTTTAATCATTTACAGAAAGTCATTTACAGAATTCAGAATTGTGACCAAAATGCTTGATAATCTTTTTCTGTGTGCTTAGATATGTACATACTTTGTGACAATACTGTATCTGACCATTTTGTACGTTTTTGCTCAGATAGGCTATGAGTAGCTAAAGGGTATGGTATCTATTTTGCTTGTTTTGCAAACATGCCTCCTGGAACATGGAAAACATTTCATAGAAGCTTGTTAAACTCAACTGATGTATAGATATCTAATAATTTTATTAGTAAGGAGGAAAGATTTAATACATGTCCTACTTCCCAAGAATTAAAATACCAGTTAATGCCTTAAAAGGCAAATGTAATCTATGTTTAACCACTTAGAATTTGTGGCATTCACTGATATGCACCTTAAATAAATAAGGTTTAGTGAAATTTGGAGCTTTTTATTTGAGAAAAGCCATAAATGATACATAAAATTATTTTCCTTTTATGCATATGTTCTTTGCTTTAAAATCTTTACTATGAAACATTTTTTTAAAAATACAAAATCACTCATATAGCATAACAAGAAAATCAAGATGAAGATGAAAAATTGCTAAAACTAGTGATATATGACCTATTTAATCTTTGTGATTCATGTGGAAAAGATAAGGTTAATGTCGCAGATTGTATTTCATTTCCCAGAAATAGAATTATTAAACTTAGTATGTAATCTCATTTCACATTGAATTTCCTTCTTTTATATATGTTACTAAATGTATTGTTTCTGTCAATTGCTATAACTTATCATTTTGATGTGTGTATTAGAATGAAGTTTGAGACAGTGATAATTTAACATTCCAGTTGTAAGTCAGATTTTTTTGTGTGTTTCATACATTCAAAGACCACACATTGTGATAGTTTGTTGTAATTGATAGCTTACAAGAAAATATATTGTAAGCTTGGTTAAGAAATTTCTTGCAGGGGCACCTGGGTGGCTCAGTGGGTTAAATCCTCTGCCTTTGGCTCATTTCATGATTCCAGGGTCCTGGAATCGAGCCCCGCATCTGGCTCTCTGCTCAGCAGGGAGCCTGCTTCCTCCTCTCTCTCTCTCTGCCTGCCTCTCTGCCTACTTGTGACCTCTGTTAAATAAATAAATAAAATCTTAAAAAAAAAAGAAATTTCTTACAAACTTACCTTGATTTCCTCCTGCTAACATGTAGTAAGTTAGAAAAATATAATTTAATGTTTATTTTTGACTATAAGAATGATGGCATGCCACAAAAAATTAAACCTAAGATGAGTTTTTCCTTATAAAAATAGTTATGCCCCTTAACAGTTATCATTTTTAAAATATCATAAAAATAAACATAGATAAAATAAAATACAAATATTTTTCCAGGAATAATAAATAACATCAAACATTTTTATTCAATGAATATGCATACTGTATAAGATAAAATTATATTTCTGTATAGAGAAATAATGGTTATAAAATCCCATTTTTATTTATTTATTTATTTATTTATTTTAAAGATTTTATTTATTTATTTGACAGACAGAGATCACAAGTAGGCAGAAAGGCAGGCAGAGAGAAAGGAGGAGGCAGGCTCCCTGCTGAGCAGAGAGCCCGATGCCCTCGATTCCAGGACCCTGGGATCATGACCTGAGCCGAAGGCAGAGGCTTTAACCCATTGAGCCACCCAGGCACCCCTAAAATCCCATTTTTAGTACTTACTACACAACTCTCAGTTTAAAGATGGATTTTTGGTCATTTTTTGCATACTTCATAAGAAAACATAGTTTACAAAATGCATTTAATATTCCAATAAAATTATAATTTTTCTATCTATACAGTATACTATCGTCTAAAATATTCTTTAAATTTTGTATACCTTTTAATCATATTTTTAAAAAGTAATCTTCTAACATCAAAGAATGTGGAAAGCTGTTATCAAAACCTTAATTAGGGGCGCCTGGGTGGCTCAGTGGGTTAAGCCGCTGCCTTCGGCTCAGGTCATGATCCCAGGTCCTGGGTTCGAGCCCCACATAGGGCTTTCTGCTCAGCAGGGAGCCTGCTTCCTCCTCTCTCTCTGCCTGCCTCTCTGCTTACTTGTGATTTCTCTCTGTCAAATAAATAAATAAAATCTTTAAAAAAAAATCTTAATTAATGGAATTCCCTAGTGAGAAAGGAAGACACAAAAAGACACAAAAAATTTTTCATTTCGCCATAGGTGAAGCAAAGTTGTAATGAGAAGTAAATGGGATAATAATAATTTAAAAAAAAAGGAATGCAGGAAGCTAATCTGAAGCAATATTAATTAATAATTTTCTCTGAACAACATATTGATTTTCCTCATATGATGAAATGTGAATTGACTACAAGGCATGGGCTGGGGGGTGTGAAGTATTATTCAGGGAATTAATTGTTTCATTAGTTACTGTTCTTTTTATCTAATTATTACATTAATGATAATATTTCCAATTTATAGTTAAAATACTTGCATCTGCTAAATAGTTTTCCTCATATTCATTTGCATTTACTGTAATTTAGTTGTCTGTCATGTTTGAGGGCACTTATCAATACTTTTGGTTTCTTCACCTTGCTTCCAATTGAAGACTTTATTTCTTATCTTACAAGCAAATCTGCGACAGTGTGCTCTTTTCTTTTTTAATTTTATTAACATACAATGCATTATTTGCTACAGGGGTACAGGTCTTTGAATCATCAGTCTTACACAATTCACAGCACTTACCATAGCACATACCCTCCCCAATGTCCATAACCTAATCACCCCATCCCTCCCACCGTCCTCCCCTACAGCAACCCTCATTGTTTTTCCTGAGATTAAGAGTCTCTTATGATTTGTCTCCCTCCCCATTCCCATCTTGTTTCATTTTTTCCAACCCTACCCCCCACGTCCCGCCTCCATGCCTCTCAAATTCCTCATATCAAAGAGATCATATGATAATTGTCTTTCTCTGACTGAGTTATTTCTCTTAGCATAATACCATAATACCCTCTCGCTCTATCCACGTTGTCTCTAATGACAAGATTTTGGGTTTTTTTTTTGATAGCTGCATTGTATTTCATTATATGTATAGCTGCATAGTGTGTGTGTGTGTGTGTGTATGTGTATGTGTGTATATATATATAATCTTCTTTATCCATTCATCTGTTGATGGACATCTAGGTTCTTTCCATAGTTTGGCTATTGTGGACATTGATGCTATAAACATTCAGGTGCACGTGCCCCTTTGAATCACTCCATTTGTATCTTTAGTGTAAATACTCAGTAGTGTGATTGCTGGGTCACAGAGTAGCTCTATTTTCAACTTTTTGAGGAAAGTTGGTGTTTTTTGTTTTTTGTTTTTTTTTTTGGAGGCAGCGCAACTGCCTGTTGTTGTAATTCTCAAATGTGTTTGCCCAAGGCATAATTGCACTGCCCTTGCCAGGGACCAGGCTAAGTAAACTGCTTGGTTTGTTCTTGGTAGCTTTTGTTCCCTGAATGCTTTCCATACAGTTTTGAAGGAGGAGCATGAAGATGGCGGCCTCCTGATCGCCAACCCAGAGGAGCCGAGAGCTCAGGGTCCCACTCCTCAGTGCAGCCTCAGAGAAAAACAATCACTCCTGTCTGCCTGGTCTCCAGCCCCACTCCGAGCTCACCCGGCCTGTGACGGAGCGTTTCTATTTCTGTGCATGGTTTGGTTTGGAGTCTCCAAACCCAGCAGATTCCTGCCACATGCTCCTGCACCATTCCTCCCAGAGGTGAAAGGGGGTGGTCTCCCCAGATCTGCCGCTTATGGGATTCCTGCTTGAAGAACAGTGGTATGACTATGCCTTGCATCATGGCTTAAGGTAACAACAAACCGAGAGCCCATTCCTTGACTCCATTTCTGCAGCTGCTTTGCCCGCTTTGATCCCTGAGAGCTCGGCCACACTCAGACACCCCTGGTCTTTGTGTGACCCTGCAGGTCCTGAGGCCGCACTGTCCCAGGAGTGCTCCACCCCCGGCTTAGCTTCTGGAGTGATGTCCCTGAGTGGAGCAGACTTTCTGAAAGTTCTGATTTTGTGCTCCACTGCTCGGCCGCTTGCCGGGAGATGCCCCTCCCCCCGCAGTCTATCTTTCCGTTGCCTCAGAATCATTTCTCTGCACGTCCTACCTTCCAGAAAGTGGTCACTTTTCTGTTCCTGGAATTGATGCTCTTCTTCTCTTCTCTTCTCCTGTTGAGTTTGTAGGTGTTCAGAATGGTTTCATAACCCAAGGATATTTCGCTCTCCTACTCCTCCTCCATCTTGCTCCTACCTTTCCAGTGTGCTCTTTTTTTTTTTTTTTTAAAGATTTATTTATTTGACAGAGAGAGAGAGAGAGAACACAAGTAGGCAGAGAGGCAGCCAGAGAGAGAGAGGGAAGCAGGCTCCCTGCGGAGCAGAGAACCTGATGCGGGGCTCAATCCCAGGACCCTGAGATCATGACCCGAGCTGAAGGCAGAGGCTTAACCCACTGAGCCACGCAGGCACCCCCAGTGTGCTCTTTTGTTCTTAATTGTCAAACACTAGTCATCACTGGCTATGCTTTGTCCAGTATTTCATTGTGCGTATAGACGTGTTATAGCACTTGTTTCTTATAGGGATATTTAAAGGAATTTTATCCACAAAATGATAATTCTTACATATATTGGCTTTATATTTATATTGTGAAATAAATATTGCCACCACTTAACAGACCAGTACATCACAAATTGTAATTTCAGCATTCTATAGGTCAGAAGTATGACTCGGTTTTTAGCTCAGCTATCACAATACCTTGACTGTAGCCTTCCTATAGGAAGTAGGAAGAATACTTCCTATTCTAAGCTTACTGGTTGCTGGTAGACTTTTTGGTTGTTGTTTTTGCTTGTTTGTTTTTTTAAAGATTTTATTTATTTATTTAGCAGAGTGAGAGAGAGAGAGATCACAAGAAGACAGAGAGGCAGGCAGAGAGAGAGGGGGAAGCAGGCTCCCCTCTGAGCGGAGAGCCCGATGTGGGGCTTAATCCTAGGACCCTGGGATCATGACCTGAGCTGAAGGCAGAGGCTTAACCCACTGAGCCACCCACTCGCCCCAACTGGTAGACATTATTTCCTTATGGTAATTTGATTGAGATCCATGTTTTCTTACCAGGTATTGACCAGGGACTTTTCTCAGTTTGTATAGGTGCCTGTAGTTCCTTACCATTCCTCCCACAAAAGGCAGTTCACAACCTGTCTTTCTTCCAACTTAGCAACACATCTGTCTCCAGTTGACTAGTAAAGAGTCTTATGTAACATAACATAATCGCAGGAGTGACTGTCCCACCACCAATCCCATATAATGTAACCTAATGAAGAGGGCAACTTCCTCATCATATCCATAGGTTCCACCTGCATTCATGTTGAGAAGGTGAATCTTGGAGCCCATCTTAAAATTCTGCCTAGTGCATCATGATTAGTGACTCATTTAAGTGATAGCTAAATATAGGATAGGAAATACAAGGGAAGGGACACCTGGGTGGCTCAGTTGGTTAAGCAGCTGCCTTCAGCTCAGGTCATGATCCCAGTGTCCTAGGATCGAGTCCCACATCGGGCTCCTTGCTCGGCAGGGAGCCTGCTTCTCCCTCTGCCTCTGCCTGCCATTCTGTCTGCCTGTGCTCGCTCTCTCTCTCCCTCTCTCTCTCTGACAAATAAATAAATAAAATCTTTAAAAAAAAAAAAAAAGGAAATACAAGGGAAGAAAAAAACAAAGTTTGAAGATGCATTTTATAATTAATTAATCTAAGTAGATCCATTTTTTTCCTAAAAAAAGATAAAACTAATGTATTCTTCACCTTTTTTCTCCTTACATTGGTATATTGATTATTTTTAGTTTAGTAAATAGTACATCTTTATATTTACATGAGTCAGATACAGTTTAAATGTAATGTTATGATGTGTTTTCAGATTTTTACTTTCCAGTGGATCACATTTTAATATGAATATATTTTTTGACATGACTGTATTTTTTTTAACATGTCTTTCCTAGTGAGAGATATAGGGTAATAGATAACCTTTTAAAATGCTGAACATGGTTTTACAAGACCTAATATTTAATGCTGATTTTATCACTCAGATGCTGTGAGGTTCATTTCTTCATAATGTAAAATTAATATAATACTGATCCAACAAGGTGTTTTGAAGATCCAGAGAGTTAATGATGCAATGTTTGTGAAACAGTGCCTAATATGTAAACATTCAATAAATGCTAGCTATATCAATATTATGCATTTAATATATAATATGCAGTATTATGTGGTGACATAATATTGGTTTATTAAATAGTGAATCCATAATATTAATATATAGTCAACATTTTGGATTTGTTATATATGTGTATATCTGTTTATATTATAATGCTTTGTCATGACATATAAATTCTTTGAATTTCCATCTTCTTAAAAGGAGTACTGTATCCGGGTATTTGTTTTGTCTTTCTTAGAAAGTTGTTCAACTAAGAAAATGGAAGTGACAATTTATCCAAGTGTTATCTGAGCTCAGTAAGTCATGCAGTAGCACCCTAATCTCTTTCCTTATAATCAAAGTGGCAATGGGGAAATAATCCATTTTCAATTTGAACCAAAGGAAGAGAGGACACTTTTTACATATGCACACACAAGCACAGTGCTCTTACAGTGTTGAAGGTCAAAACCCCGACAGAGGTTAAGAGAAGTAATCGGCTCATGAGTTGCGGCTCTGAGCTAACAGGTCAGTGCTACAGACAGAACTGGAGCACAGTGAGGCAGTCATTCCCATTAACTTGAAGAGAGAGCATAATGGAAGAATGACAATCCTGTGCAAAAACTAATTAAATAATACTCATTTTAGTAATACACTCCTTTAAACAAGTGCTTAAACAAAATTTCAGAAGAACTTTGTGGATAATTATGAGGACCCTGGAGAAATGAAAAACATCTTTGTATAGATATAGTGGCTAGAAAAGATGATGCTTAGAACTGAAGGTAGCAATATGTGGCAAACTGTAACACAGTGTTGTTTTGGTCATTTTGATAAATATAATTTGAGTGACAAAGGAGTAACAGAAACTACTGACCCCTTTGTAAAAACTTCATAGTTCAATATCTACATATTGTCACGAACTGCTAAGGTTCTGAGATTTTGCCCGACCCAAAGTTAAAATATTAGCCTGGCACAGTTTCATGGATGCTAGCAGATGATGCAAAATGACTGATTCAGGGACAAGGACTTTATAACATAGAGCCATACAAATACCCAGAGTATCAACAATTGTTTGGGTTCCCAAAGCCTCAGTTACCACAGGACAATGAGAAGAGGGCTGGACAGGGCCGACATACACGGTATCGTGAACTATAGGAGATGAACTCTGCACCTAGGAAACTGGGATCTTTTACAGTAGATGGTAAATAAATAGGCCCTTTGCTCCGGAGGGAGATATTTTCATATTGCTGCTGAATAATCAGTAAACCTGCTCACAAGATAGGAAAAACTTGAGAAGTATGAGGAAAATTGTTTCTCAGGACATGTGTATAGTGTTCAACCACTGCAGTATCTGGATTCTGTAAACCTTAGATGAATTTCAATCACCTTTTAAAATGACAAATAAAATATACTTTTAAGGATCATTTTCTAGGGCACCTGGGTGCCTCAAGTCAGTTGAGTGTTTGCCTTTGGGTCAGGTCATGATCCCAGAGTCCTGGGGTGGGGCCCCATATCAGGCTCTGTGCTCAGTGGGGAGTTGGTTTCTCCCTCTCCTCCTGACCTTCTTCCTGCTTTTGTTTTCTCTCTCAAATAAATAAAGTCTTTTTTTTTTTTTTAAATCATTTTATAAAGATCCTTCGAAAGGGTAGATTCTATCTAAAAACTTAAAGATTTGTGGCACCTGGGTGGTTCAGTCGTTAAGCCTCTGCCTTGGGCTCAGGGCATGATCCCAGGGTCCTGGGATAGAGCCCTGTGTCGGGCTCCCTGCTCAGAGGGGAAGCCTGCTTCTCCCTCTCCCTCTCCCCCTGCTTGTGTTCCCTCTCTCGCTGTGTCTCTCTCTGTCAAATAAATAAACTCTTAAAAAGATAAAAATAAAAACTTCAAGATTTGTATTCTTCATATTTAGTATTATTTTAAAAAGCATTTAATAAGCATAAATTAATATTCTATGTATACTTTTGGATAATTTTGTAAATACCATCTGAACATAATGAGTGCTATTTATTTCCTTCCTTCTCATCTTTTATATTTAGGGATGTTTGTGGAACTATCTCTCCATAGTGTAAGATACACCTATTCCATGATAATTTCATTAGAGTTTCTCCATCCACATTTATTTGTATGATCAGTCTCTCATTTGTCTTTTTGTACTTTTGTTTACTTGTTTTATATCAGAGTAGTAGGAGTTTATATGATGAATTGAGTTGATTTCTTAACACAGGTACCACAACATAAATTTCAAATGACTGTGAGTAATTAAATTTTAAAAATGAAAATGTAAGGTCCATGAAGAATTACAGCAGAATATTGTCGGCTCATGAGACAAGAAAGCTTTCTAACTACAAAAGCCAAAAGGAAAATATGTCAGTAAGGAAAAAATTGATAGATTACACTAAATGAAATGTGAAAGCTCCTGAATATGATAATAAATTTTAAAAGATTTATACTATATTATATTATATATTATATTAAAAGACAAAAATGTAAATTTAACATTCACAACCTATAAAACAAATATATATACATATATATTTTATATACAGTATATATAAAAAACACTATTGTCTCTGACATAAAATTTATAAAAGCTATGAATTAAAAATTTGCTAAAAATTTAAAAATGTTGACAGCATGTAAAAAAGACTAATTTAACATCAATTTATCATTAACACTAATCTTATGCTTAGAAATAATTTTAGCTTCTGGTTAGAGAAAAATAGCAAAAGGATTTTCTTGAGTTTAGTAGCCATGAAGAAGAAATAGGAAGGAAAGTCAAAGCAATTAAAAATGATATGCATTGGGACGCCTGGGTGGCTCAGTTGGTTAAGCAGCTGCCTTTGGCTCAGGTCATGATCCCAGCGTCCTGGGATCGAGTCCCACATCAGGCTCCTTGCTTGGTGGGGAGCCTGCTTCTCCCTCTGCCTCTGCCTGCCATTCTGTCTGCCTGTGCTTGCTCTCTCTCCCTCTCTCTCTGACAAATAAATAAAAAATCTTAAAAAAAAAATGATATGCATTCAGATGAGAAATTTATCAAATGAAATCTTTCAGATATGAGTTTTTTAATGTAAGAAGAGAGAATCTATCTATATGAATTTCTTTCCATTATGACTTGGGAAAGATTTGACATATAAAAGCATAGATAGTATATATATATTTTTTTTAAAAGATTTTTTTTTTAATTTTTTTTTTATTTATTTGACAGAGAGAGAGATCACAAGTACACGGAGAGGCAGGCAGAGAGAGAGAGAGAGGGAAGCAGGCTTCTTGCTGAGCAGAGAGCCCAATGTGGGACTCGATCCCAGGACCCTGAGATCATGACCTGAGCCGAAGGCAGCGGCTTAACCCACTGAGCCACCCAGGCGCCCAATAGATAGTATATTTTTATTTATATTTTAATTTATATTAGATAGTACACAACCTTTTTATAATGTAAATAAGAGTTCCCATTTCATCAAATTTTAGAAATTTGTTTCTTTATTTTTCTGTAATTTTAAGGCAGATTTATCTGTGTGTAGTTTCGAAGGCTCCACATTATTATTTCTTTGCTTCTTCATGTATGTTTACTTATTTGTTTGTTTCAAGGTTTGGTTTAAATTCTAATTAACAGATAGTGTAATATTAATTTCAGGAGTAGAATTTAGTGATTCATCACTTACATATAACACCCAGTGCTCATCAAAAGGGCCCTCCTTAATACCCATCACCCATGTAGACCATCCCCCTAATGCCTCCTCTTCAGCAACCCTCAGTATGTTCTCTATAGTTGAGTCTGTTTTTTGTCTTAAATTCCACATAACTGGTGTTTGTCTTTCTTTGACTTACTTGCCTTAACATAATATACTCTAGCTCCATCCATGTCTTTGCAAAAGACAAAATTTCATTTTTTTGATGGGTGAGTAATATTCTGTTATATATATATATATATATATATATATATATATATATTGCCAGGAATGGCCATAAATCCCTGTACCAAGAGATGCAAGATTACTCCAGACTTTGCTGTGAAAGAGAGGAGAAGGTAAGGGGGTCAACACTCAGAGACAAAGACCCTTGGCTCTTCTTTGCTCCCGCTTTTATTGGTCCTTAAGGATAGTCACAAATTGTTAACCACTGTTTCTCAAGCACATGATATGGGACAGGAGGTCTTCCTGGAACTGGGAGAATCTATTTACAGGAAAGATACAATATGCTAATATGCATGTTCTACAAGTTCTGCTAAACATAGCCTAAGGGAAAATACATACATCTTAGATCACAGGGCAGCTGTCTGGGCTGAGGAAGCTTCCTGGAGGGCAATTCCCTGCAGCATTCCTATGACAGAGTCATCACGCAGGCCTTAGCATTCCAAAGGCCTACGCCCTTCTCTGAAACCTTCCCTGCACTTCGCCTCTGTGTTACATTTTAGCAAGCCAAGTATTATGGCTAATTTCATGTTCTATATTCACCCTAACGTATATACACTGCTTCTTTCTCTTTATCAGTTCATGGACATTTGGACACTTTCCATAAGTTGGTTATTGTTGATAACGCTGTTGTAAACATTGGGTGTCCCTTCAAATCAGTCTTTTTGTATCCTTCGGGTAAATAACTTATTAGTGCAATTGTTGAACTAAAGGTAGTTCTATTTTTAACTTTTTGAGGAGCCTCCCGACTGTTTTCCAGAGTGGCTGTACCAATTTGTATTCCCACCAGCAGTATAAATGGGTTCCCCTTTCTCTGCATCCTCTCCAACTCCTGTTGTTTCCTGTGTTGTTTATCTTGATGAAATCCTACTAGTTCACTTTTGCTTTTGTTTCCCTTGCCTCAGCAAACATGTCTAGCAAGAAGTTTCTATGGCCAATGTCAAAGAAGTTGCTTCCTGTGTTCCCTAGGATTTTGATGGTTTCCTGTCTGACATTTAGGTGTTTCATCCATTTTGAATGTTTTTGTGTATGGTGTAAGAAAGTGGTCCACTTTCATTCTATTGCATGTTGCTGTCCAATTCTCCAGGCACTATTTGTTGAAGAGACTATTTTTTTTCCCCGATTGGATATTCTTTCCTACTTTATTGAAGATGAGTTGACCATATGGTTGTGAGTTAATTTCTGGGTTTTCTATTGTGTGTCATTGATCTCTGTTTTTATATCCCTACCATACTGTCCTTATGACTAAACCTTTATAATGTATCTTGAAGTCCAGAATTGTGATGACTCCCGGTTTGCTTTTTCTTTTTCAAGATTGCCTTGGCTATTGAGGGTCTTGTGTGGTTCCATACAAGTTTTAGGATTGTGTGTTCTAGCACTAAAAAATGCAGGTGGTATTTTGAAATGTATTGCATTAACTGTGTATAGTGCTTTGGGTACTATGGACATTTTAACAATATTTATTCTTCCAATCCATGAGTATGGGATGTTTTTCCATTTCTTTGTGTCATCTTCAATTTCTTTCATGAGTTTTCTCATGAAATTTCTTTCATATAGTTTTCAGAGTACAAACCTTTCACCTCTTTGGTTAGGTTTATTCCTAGGTATCTGATGGTATTAAGTGCAATTGTATATAAGATCGATTTCTTGATTTCTCTTTCTGCTGCTTCACTATTGATATACAGGAATGCAACAAATTTTTCTTCTTTTTTTTTTTTTAGATTTATTTATTTATTTATTTGATAGAGATCACAAGTAGGCAGAGAGGCAGGCAGAGAGAGAGGAGAAAGCAGGCTCCCTGCTGAGCAGAGAGCCAGATGCAGGACCCTGGGATCATGACCTGAGCCGAAGGCAGAGGCTTTAACCCACTGAGCCACCCAGGCGCCCTGCAACAGATTTTTCTAAGTTGATTTTTTATCTTGTGACGTTACTGAATTCATGTATCAGTTCTAGCATTTTGGGTTTTCTACATAGAGTGTTATGTCATCTGTGAAAAGTTAAAGTTTGACTTCTTCCTTACCAATTTGAATGCCTTTTCTTTTTGTTGTCTGATTATTGAGGCTAGGATCTCTAGTACTACGTTAAACAACAATGTGAGGATGGACATCCCTATCTTGTTCTTGATCATAGAAGAAAAGCTCTCAGTTTTCTCCCGTTGAGGATTATATTGGCTGTGGATCTTTTGTATATGGCCTTTATGATGTTGAGCTACATTCCTTCTATCCTTACTTTGTTGAGGGCTTTTATCAAGAATGGATGCTGTACTTTGTCAATGCATCTTGCAATCCATCTTTTTCTGCATCTATAGAGAGGATCATATGGTTCTTATTCTTTCTTTCATTAATTCAGTGTATCACATTGATTGATTTGTGAATATTGAACCACCTTTGCAGCCCAGGAATAAATCCCACTTGATCATGGTACTGCTGCATTCATTTTGCTAGTATTTTGTCAAGAATTTTTGTATGCATTATTAATTTAATTTAAGAAGTAGTCTGAAAGACTGTTAGATTGCATTTTAATTGTTTTTAAATTATTTAATTATGACCAGGTATTATTTCACTGTGCTCTCTTGAGTCAAACTGATATAATTTTATTTAAAATAGAATATATGCTAACAATATCAGTAACTCAAACTTTTTATTTTTTAGTATATTATGTATGTCATTTTACCAGAAATAGATTGCAAAAATACTGAAGTACATTTATCACATAAACTAAATTTTTTCATAGAGGTCTACTTCAAATTTGTATTATATTTGTATTATTTTTATTTGTTCAAAGATTTATGTATTCATTTGAGAGAGAGCAAGCTAGTGTAAGAAGGAGAGGGATAGAGGGAAAGGGAGAGGAAGAGAATCTCTAGGAGACACCCCCCCCCCGCCCCGCCCTCCCTGCTGAGCACTGAGCTGAAGGCACAGCTCAATCCAAGAACCCTGAGATCATGACCTGAGCTGAAACCAGGAGTCCAATGCTTAACTGACTGAGCCACCCAGGTGCCCTGAATTTTTTCTTTCAATTAATTAATTATTATTATCCAACCTGGGCCTGAAGCTCTGTTATTATTCTGTTCACATTTTTTCCCATTTGACCAAAAAATTGTTTGAAATGCACTTTGCCAATATAACACTACTCTATTCAGAAAAATAAATACAAATCTAAATTGATGTGATTTTTCCAGGTACTTGAATGAATCTTAGGATCATCAAAAGTTCTCTAAAGCATTTCTGGGGAAGTGTATGGAATCATAGTATGAATAAATCAACAGTCCTTCAATTATTATAGAGAACTGCATGATAACATTAGATTAGAAATATAAAATATTTATCACTACATAGAAATGCTAGAATACGCTATTGTAGAATTACTTATGTTCACTTAGAAATTTTTATTACTTGGTGTCAAAAATAATAATGCAATGATGTAAAGTTTATAAATATAAATGGAATGAATGATTAGAAAAAAGGAATTTATATTGCTAGAGTAAACCAATTCCATTGTTTACTAATCATGTGTTAAGAAAAATCTTTTGCACTAGGTCTTAGAACAAAACTTTGTTAACATTTAAAGATTGAAGAGGATGATAATTCTGAATGAGTCAGGGTTTCCCACCTTTGGGAAATATGGCTACATGTATGTGTAAAATTAGAAACATGATGGAAACTTGGTAGGACAAACACTCTACTTGAAGGGTTTCTTCATCAGTGTTGTTTGTTGGTTTGTTTTCCTTAGTGACTTTTTTTTTTTTCTGCATTTGTTTTCTGTGCCCTGTGTATCATCATTTTAATAAATATTTTTCATCATTTTCCTTAAAGGAATATGGTATTAGTTGTCCTCTTAGAGTGAACAAAAACAAACACATAAACTTCTCTTGGCTCTGCTTTACCTTCAGCCCTTGCTCCATCTCTCTCTTCCTCCTTTTTAAAAAAATTTCTCACGAAGTTGTCTATATGTTCTTTGGTCACCTTCTTCACTTTTAATCTCACCTTTTCAAATATGGTTTGATTAGGACTTTGCCTACAAAATTCAGTTGAATCTTTTACTGTTAAGGTCACTAGTAGTAGAAACATGGTCAGATTTAAAGGTCAATTCTCAAATTATTCTTCCTTTCTTCAGCATTTAAATATCCTTCTTATCAGCTCTCCTTAAAACATTTTATTTTCTTGCTTTCCTGGATGCCCTCTTTTCCCACTGATTTTTCCCTAACACACCTTCATCCTTTAGACCCCTGGAGAGGTTCTCCTGCTTTTCATTTGTAGATACTGGAGTACAACAGGGCTCAGTCTTAGGCCTTCATCTCTGTCTATACCCATATTCTATGTGATCCAATTTCTACTGTCTGAAAGAAGTACAGATACACTAAGGATACCTATCATTTAGTTATTGCTGTGGAGCATATCAGAAAACCTCAAGGGCATGGAGAATAAATGTTTGTTCTTCAGGCTTCAGAAAGGATTGATTTGGTCACTCTGGTGATCTAGGCTGGAATCACTCATGTTTCTCCCTGTTGGTTAACCTTGTTGATATCCGTTATCCCAAACTAAGGTTATTTGGCAAAACTCAAGCTGCTCATCCACTAACAAGATGTTTTAGGCATATTCTCATCCTATCACAGAGGTGCAAACATATCAAAATGGAAATGGAGGCTCTTTATCAAGCTCTGCTTGATTCAGTCTACTAATATCCCATTGGCTAAAGAGAGACACATAAAGAAGTGATCAGATCAGGATGGCATGACAAAGTTATATGGTAGCAGGCATATATAAGAGGGGGATGAAATAAAGAAATGGTGACATTTTTGCAATTATCTTAGTATACTTGCTCATTTTATTTTCTAGCCTGATATCTTCCCTGAATTCAAGATTGTCCCATCCTCATGTCTTTCTCAATAAATAAATATTTTAGTGACTTCAGTGGGAGTTGGAGTTTGTTGCAGCTAAGCTATCCTACTTTTCCTCTTGGCGCATGGTCAAAACTGACATCAATTTCTTTTCATTGGTTGAAAAATTGTCAACTGAAGGTGTTTCTGTACTCTACCTTGTTAGTCTCACTTTTTTAATTATTAGGAAATAGTCCCATTCTGTATATTACAAGATTCTTCAATATTTCCAATTGTTGACTTCTGACACCACTACGTTATAAGACTTTCCAGTAAACAGATTGGAACTGAGTCTATTGTGCCAGCTTCAACTATAGCGATACCATTAGCTAATTTTGCAGCTGTCACTAGCTCTTGATCTAGGGAAACAACGGGTAAGCATTCTTTATATTTAAATTATTACAAATCCAAATCTTGTTATCAGAATTTTTAAGATACATCTTGAGAGTCTTATAGTCTAAGAAAACAAATGTCTTGGATGTGCATTATACTTTCCATTTACTTTTTCCAAGTCATGAGTCTATTTTAAAAATATTATATTTAGCCACAAATAAAGAATAAAATACTTGTTATTTCATAATCTGAAGTTCACATTTTTGCTTCTGCCTCTAGTTTCTTCCTGCAATTGCTTTTCCTGAAATCTCTTTGTCTCTGGATTTACTAATAGCATGTAGTCCACTCATATGGCACATTTCTCCTTGATTGGATAATTGCATCTTCTGACATATTTATTTACCACAGTAAAAATTCATGTTAGACAAAGAATCAGAGGCCTAAATAATGACAAAGTGTATGCATAAATGAATTGCTTTGTTTCTACTTTAAATTAGTTAATTTATTATCAACACAGTATAATATAAATGATATATTATTGTAATTAAGTTTTTTTAGGAAACATATTTACAGGCAAATAATAGACATGAGCATTTCTTAAAAGTGATAGAATCTGTGTATTTTCAGTTTTAAAATTTATGTAGTTTCAGTAGCTTTTATGGATTTGGATGTATACTGATTTGTTAAAAAAGGTTTTATTTATTTCATTGAGCTAGAGAGGGAGCATGAGCAAGGATGTGGGGTGCGGGGAAGTGCAGAGGGAGAAGCAGGCTCCCAGCTGAGCAGGGACACTCAGCAGGGCTCAATCTCAGGAACCTGGGATCATGACCTGAGCAGAAGGCAGATGCTTAACCAACTGAGCCACCCAGGTGTCCATGGAATAAACACTGATTTTTTATTTTTCTGTTCTCCCCTCATTAGTAGGACTAAACATGGCAATTATACAATTATTTCCCCCCCCAAAGTAATGATTTTAAGACTAATAAAAAATGAGGATAATTGTTCCCATTGGGTGATTATATAGTAAAACAAAGAATTGCAACATTTTAGGCTCACCATAAGCCAAATACACTCAGATATAAAATAGAAAAAAATGTTGCTTCATCATTGTTTTACTACAAAATCTTACATTTATAACTCTTCATAGTTGCTACTTTGTGTTCATAGAAATATAATCACATATGCTCTTCTTAATTTCCAGTGCAGTAAACATTCTCCATTCCATAACTTTAAAACATACACAAAAAATAAAAAAAAAACAAATTAAGAATCAGATAATGGAGAAACTTCAATAGTGCATGGTAATAGAGCTGTGATCTGAAACATAGTCTCAATCTCTAGTCAATACTCTTTCTATATTTAATGAAGAACCTCAAATATCCATATTTAACATTTACACATTCTGATATTATTGTTGCTCAGCATTTAAGCACTAAAAAAAAAAAAATCATGTCTTTTATCTAATCAATATTCCTAGAAATCCCTATTGAAAGCATGGCCATATATGAAACAAAAATAGGAAAATCTGGTGATTTTTTTTTACCTTTTTTTCTTCATCTCTTATTCTCCCACTCCCATTCCAGAATCCAGAATTCCTGAACCACTCACTTTTCCAAATGTGTAATGCCTTTACTCATTTGATGTTCAAGAAATTATTCTTGAATGAATATTTGGATGAGTGAACACATGCATGCCAACTGTGATCCATGATTTCAATATTTGTGTGCTAGAAAAGAAATAAGATCCTAATTGTTGAATATAAAAGGATGGCTTAAAGTTTTAGGTAAGTTGTAGTTCTTGGGATTTTTCACTCCATTTCCATGTTTACTTATTTATTTTAAAAAAATAAATAAGGAGGGGCGCCTGGGTGGCTCAGCGGGTTAAGCCGCTGCCTTCCGCTCGGGTCGTGATCTCAGGGTCCTGGGATCGAGCCCCGCATCGGGCTCTCTGCTCAGAAGCCTGCTTCTTCCTCTCTCTCTGCCTGCCTCTCTGCCTACTTGTGATCTCTCTCTGTCAAATTAATAAATAAAAAAAATCTTTAAAAAAAAATAAATAAATAAGGAACTTGTCTCCATTCTGATGTATAGAAATTCAATTATGAGTCTCTCTTTGATGTTGGACAGTCTACGGCCATACCACCCTGAACGCGCCCGATCTCGTCTGATGTTGGACAGCGTTACTTGGTGTTACAACTTAGTGTTGTAAGGAAATTTCCAAATCCATATTGAAAAGTCTGAGTGTGGGACGCCTGGGTGGTTCAGTTGGTTAAGCAGCTGCCTTCGGCTCAGGTCATGATCCCAGCATCCTGGGATCGAGTCCCGCATCGGGCTCCTTGCTTGTCAGGGAACCTGCTTCTCCCTCTGCCTCTGCCTGCCATTCTGTCTGCCTGTGCTCGCTCTCTCTCCCTCTCTCTCTCTGACAAATAAATAAATAAAATCTTTAAAAAAAAAAAAAGCTCTTTAAAAAAAAAAAAAAGAAAAGTCTGAGTGTAATTTAACAGCCTTTCCTATGGCCAAATTCATTTTTATGTTAATGCGGCATTTGGTTGAAACTAATGGGTCCTTAGTCTTCTGTGAATCTAAGGTTGTGGTGGTAGCTCTCACAAAGGACTTGAATTAGGTGCAATGTTTGAACATTCTATGCTGTATTTTTTGTACCTTTATAAAATTTGGAGTGAATTATGGAGTGCTAGGACTAGCTGCACTCTGGGAACATTTCTAATGCATGTGTATATATACTTCTTTTTTTATTATTAATATATAATGTATTATTTGCCCCAGGGGTACAGGTCTGTGAATCATCAGGTTTAAGCATTGCACAGCACTCACCATAGCATATACTCTCCCTAATGTCCATAACCCAGTCACCCTATCCTTACCCCCCCACCACCCAGCAACCCTCAGTTTGTTTTGTGAGATTAAGAGTCTCTTATGGTTTGTCTCCCTCCTGATCCCATGTTGTTTCATTTTTTCCATCCCTATCCCCTGCAACCCCCTGCCCTGCCTCTCAAATTCCTCATATCAGGGAGATCATATAATTGTCTTTCTCTGATTGACTTATTTTGCTCAGCATAATACCCTCTAGTTCCGTCTACATCATTTACTTAATCTTTTGAGTAAGGGTTTCATTTTTTTTTTTTTTTTCCTGTAAAGGACCAAAATGAAAAAGGATTCTGGAATATTTCCTATATTTCAACTTTAATTCTCCAATGTACACAAAGCACAGAGAAAATTTTAGAAGGATGAAATAATAAATTAGCTATTTTATTTTCTAATCAGTGAAAATAGGGACAAAACTTAGAATAATAAGTCTAATTAGTTTTCTGGTTAAAAACTAAGAAAATATAATACTTGATTCAGTGAGGTTAATTTTTAAAAATTTTATTGAAGTTTTTATTTTAATCACTCAGTGTTTATCATGACAAATGAATGCACTTCTTAGTCCTCATGATGTATTTCAACCAACACCTCCACCTCCTCTCTGGTAACCATCAGTTTGTTCTCTATAGTTAAAGGTCTATTTATTGGTTTGTCTCTCTCTCTCTTTTTTCCTTTGCTCCTTTGCTTTGTTTCTTAATTTCTACATGTTAGTGAAATGTATGGTATTTGTCTTTCTCTAATTGACTTATTTCACTCTGCATTATACTCTCTAGCTCCATCCATGTTCTTACATATGGCAATATTTCATTTTTATAACTGAATAATATTCCCATATATACACATATATACCACCAGATCTTTAACCATTCATCAATTCATGGATACTTGGGCTGCTTCCATAACCTGGCAATTATAAATAAAGCTGCTATAAACATAAGGGTGCATATATCCCTTTGGGTTAGTATTTTTATATTCTTTGGGTAAATACGCAGTAGTACAATTGTTGAATGGTAGAGTAGTTCTATTTTTAACTTTGTGAGTTACCTACAAACTGGTTTCCACAGTGATTGCCAACAGTTTTCTTTCCTATCAACAGTGCAAGAGGGTTCCTTTTTCTCCACATCCTTACCAACATCTGTTGTTTCTTGTGTTGTTGATTTTAGTCATGTTGACAGAAATGAGTTCATATTATATTATAGTTTTGATTAGCATTTCCCTGATAATAAGTGATGATAAGCATCTTCTCACGTGTCTGTCTGCCATCTGGATGTCTTCTCTGGAGAAATGTCTGTTCATGCCTTCTACCCATTTTTTCATTGGGTTATATGTTTTTTGGTGTTGAGTTTATAAGTTCTTTATATATTTTGGATACTACCCTTTATCAGATATGTCATTTGCAGATATGTTCTCCCATTCCATAGGTTAACTTTTAGTTTTGTTGATTGTTTCCTTTGCCATGCAGAAGATTTTTATTTCATTGAAGTCCCAATGTTTATTTGTGCTTTTGTTTCCCTTGCCTCAGGGGCCCTATCTAGAAAAAAAGTTGCTACAGCCTGTGTCAGAGAAGTTTCTGCCTGTTCTCTCTTCTAGAATTTTTATGGTCTTAGGTCTGAGATTTGGGTCCATAATCCATTTTGAATTTATTTTGGTTTATGGTATAACAAAGCAGACCAGTTTCATTTTTTGCATTCTTTTGCATTTCTGTCCAGTGTTCTTGACACTATTTATTGAACAGACTGTCTTTTTCCCACTGGATATCCTTTCCTGCTTTGTGGATGATTAATTGGCCATATAGTTGTGGGTTTATTTCTGAGTTTTCTATCCTGTTCTATTAATCTATGTGTCTATTTTTGTGTTGGTACCATACTGTTTTGATTACTACAGCTTTGTAATATAACTTGAAGTCTGGAATTGTGATGCCTCCAGCTCTGCTTTTCTTTTTCAATATCATTTTGGCTATTCTGTTCTCCTTATTTTGCTTTGTTGTTGTTTTTGTTTTTTTGTGGATCTACACAAATTTTAAGATCATATGTTCTAGTTCTATGGAAAATGATGATGGTATTTTGATAAAGATTCATTAAATGTGTATATTGTTTTGGGTATGACGGACATTTTAGGAATGTTTGTTCTAAACCATGAGCATGGAGTGTTTTTTCCATTTGTTTCTGTCCTCTTCAACTTCTTTCATCAGTGTTTTATAGTTTTCAGAGTACAGGTCTTTCACCTCTTTGGTTAGGTTTATCGCTAGGTATCTGATTATTTTTGGTGCAATTTTAAGTGGAATTGTTTTATTTCTCTTTCCGCTGCTTCATTTTTGGTATAGAAATGCAACAGATTTCTGTAGATTTATTCACATCCTGCAACTTTACAATTCATTTATCAGTTCTGGAAGTTTTTGGTAGAATCTTTTGGGTATTGAATATATAGTATCATCTCATCTGCAAATAGCGAAAGTTTTACTTCTTCCTTACCTATTTGGATGCCTTTTATTTCTTCTTGTTGTCTGATTGCTGTGGGTAGGACTTCCAGTACTATGTTGAATAAAAGTGGTGAGTGGACATCCTTGTTTCCCCCCCACCCACCCTTAGTGGAAAAGATCATATGGTTCTCATTCTTTCTTTTATTATGGTGGTGTATTATATTCATTGATTTGTGAATACATAACCACCCTGCAATGTGGGAATGGATCCCACTTGATTGTGATGAGTGACTTTTTTTTTAATGTGTCATTGGAGTCAGTTTGCTAGTATTTTATTGAAAATTTTTGCATACATGTTAATCAAGGATATTGGCCTGTAGTTCTCTTTTTTGTGGTATATTTATCTGGCTTTGGTATCAGGGAAATGCTGTCCTCATAGAATGAAGTTTTCCTTCCCTTTATATTTTTTGGAATAGTTTGAAAAGAATAGGTATTATTTCTTCTTCAAATGTTTAGTAAAATTGGCATGTGAAGTCATCTGCCTTGGGCTTTTGTCCTTTGGGAGTTTTTGTTTGTTTTGTTTTTTAATTAGTGATTCAATCTCTTTGCTGGTAGTCAGTCTGTTCAAATATTCCTTTTTCCTGTTTCAGTTTTGGTAGTTTATATGTTTCTAGGAATTTATGCATTTCTTCTAGGTTGTCCAATTTGTTGTTATACAGTTTTTCATAATATTCTCCTATAATTGTATTTCTGTGTTATTGGATGTTATCTTTTCTCTCTCATTTGTGATCTGATCTTATTTATTTGGGTCCTTTTTATTTTCCCCTGATAAGTCTAGCTAGAGGTTTATCAATTTTACTTGTTTTTTTCTTTCTAAGAACCATTTCTTTGTTTCATTGGTTGGTTCTATTGTTTGTTTGTTGTTGTTGTTGTTGTTTATATTTCATTTACTTCTTTTTTAATCTTTATATTTTTTTCCTTCCTTCTATTTGTGTTTGGCCTGTTGGCATTAGGCATTTTCTAGCCTAAGGTTAGAAAGGTTAGTTTGTTTATTTGAGATTTTTCTTGCTTCTTTGGGTAGGCCTGTATTGCTACAAACTTCCCTCTTAGAACTGCTTTTTCTGTATATCACAAAGGTTTTAAAGTACTGTGTTTTCATTTCATTTATTCCATGCACTTTTTTATTTCTTCTTTGATTTCCTAGTTAACCCATTAATTGCTTAGGAACATGTTATTTAACTTCTATCCATTTGTGTTCTTTCCAGATTTTTTCTCATGGTTGATTTCTAGTTTCATATTGTTGTGGTCAGAAAATATGCATGGTATGATTTAAATCTTTTTCAATTTGTTGAGTTTTGTTTTGTGGCCTAATACATTATATATTCTGGAGAATGTTCCATGTGCTCTTGAAAAGAATGTGTGTTCTGTTGTTTTAGGATGAAGTATTCTGAATATATCTGTTAAATCGATCTGTTCCAGTGTGTCATTCAAAGACATTATTTCCTAGTTGATTTTCTGTTTAGAAGATCTGTCCATTGATGTGGTTACCATTCAGCTTATAAATAACATCTTCTGCAGATAGCTGACTATATTAAGTTTATAGTCATTTAAGTTTGAACCCATTCTTTATATCTCTCCTCTGCACAATTTAGGTATATCATGTGATATTTTACATCTTTTTGTTTTTTGAGTTCTTTGACTGATGTTTTGCAGAAGTAACCATCTTTATTGTTTTTGTGTTTCCTACCTTCATACTGTCTTTTTTGTTTTTCTTTTCCACTCAAAGAGAGCACTTCAACAGGGCTGGTTTAGGGGTCATGAACTTTTAGTTTTTGTTTGTCTGGGAAACCTTTTTCTCTCTTTCTATTCTGAACGATAGCCTTGCTAGATAGAACATTCTTAGCTGAAAGTTTTTCCCATTTAGCATGTTGAATATATCATGCCACTCCTTTGTGACTTGGAAAGTTTTTGCTCCAAAATCTGATAGCCTTAATGTGGTTTCCTTTGTATGTAACTTTCTTTCTTTCATTGTCTTGTTGCTATTAATATTTTCTTTTTTTTTCTTTTCTTTCTTTCTTTTTTTTTTTTTTAAAGAAAGAATGAGAGAGAGAGAGAGAATGAGAGGAGAGAAGGTCAGAGGGAGAAGCAGACTCCCCATGGATCTGGGATCAGAACTCAATCCTGGGACTCCAGAATCATGACCTGAGTCGAAGGCAGTTGCTTAACCAACTGAGCCACCCAGGAAGCCCGCTATTAATATTTTTTCGCTATCCCTATAGTCTACCATTTTAACTATAATATGTCTTGGTGTGGATCTCCTTTTGTTGATTTTGTGTGGGATTCCCTTTGCCTCCTGGATCTTTATCTGTTTCTTTCCCCAGAGAAGGGAAATTTTCAGCTATTATTTCTTCAAATAAATTCTTTGCCTCCCCCTTTCTCTTCTTCTTTTGGGACTCCAATAAGAAGAATGTTATTACATTTGATGGAGTCACCGTGTTCCCTAAGTCTATTCTTACTGTGCATAATTCTTTTTTCTCTCTTTTGTTCAGCTTGATTACTTTCCATTACTCTGTATTCTAGGTCATTAATTCATTCCTCTGCTTCTTCCAGCTTGCTGTGCATTCCATCAAGCATGTTTCATTTCATATACTGAGCTCTTTATCTCGGCTATATTATTCCTTTTCTCTGTGTTAATGGTCTCTTTGATGTCCTCCACCCTTTTCTTAAGTCCAATGAGTATCCTTATGATTATTGCTTTAAATCCTCTATCAGGCATGCTACATATATCTGTTATGCTTAGATCTCTGGCCATGGCCTTGTCCTGTTCTTTCATCTGGGGAAAATTTCTCTGTCTTCTCTTTTTGTCTAAGTCTTTGTGCCTGTTTCTCTGTTAGGAACCTCAGCAGTGTCTTCTGTTATTGAGGATAATGGCTTTATGCAAAAGAGGTCCTGTAGTGCCCTGCAGGATAGTGTGTTCTCTTTCCCAGGACTTGGAGCTTTGGGAGTATCTCCAATGTGTGCTTCATATTTTCTTTGCCTATTGTGAGCAGTCTTTGGGCCCTGGCATGAATATGGCACACTTAACTTGATGTGCTCTGATCTGCTTGTGAAATGAGATTTATCACCACTGCCACTGAAACTGAGGCCTTGCAAAATTCTCTGGTCAGGAGACATGGTATGGGCAGATGTTTGAGCCGGTCTTCTGGGGGAAGGGCCCAGCACAATGGCATTAAAGCAGGTGTGACTGGGCATGGCAGAGCCACCGGAGCTTAGAGGACAAGGCTTAGAATAAGCAAGTTAGTTAGTGAGTGTCAGCCTTGTACTGGTTCCCACAGGGGGCTCTGTGCTTATGCTGAGGAACAGGGGAGATAAATGGTGCCTGCTAGGTCCTTTGTTTCTGGAGGGGGTCTCTCCATGAATCTTGTCTCTCTGAAATAGGCTGAGATGACCAACTGACTTCTGCATTGTGTGCCCTAGACATTCTTCAGATCGCTGTTTCCACACTGTATGATTGTGGGTTGTCTGCCTTCCTTGTTTTCCAAGAGTAGCCTCAATGTTTTCAAAGCTCTCTCAAAGGCAAGCATGCTGATTTATAAAACTCTAGGCTTTAAACCTTGCCATTGCCCCCTCAATTTCCAAGCCAATTGCTTTGGAGATTTGTTTTCCTGGTGTGCTCCCCTGTGTGATAGGCTTTGTCTAGCTCTTCTCCCCAACTGTGGTTACCTCTCCACCAGAGTGACCATGATCTATTTCTCTCCCAAGCTGTATCTCCACACTTCCAACCTTCTTCAAAGTGACTACTTCTTTACCTTTACTGTGAAGTTTGTTCTGCCAGTCTTCAGCTCAATTTCTTGGGTATTTAGAATAATTTGACAGTTATTAGTTTTTCTCATGGGACAGGTGAGCCTAGGGTCCTCCTACTAGACTATCTTTCCCTTTCCTGTAGTTAATTTTTTAAGGTCTTTAAAATTCCACACATTTTGAAATGTTTCCTGGACAAACAATGAATGGTATGTAATTTTGTCAGACCCATTTTTAAAAAGATTTTATTTATTTATTTCACAGAGGAGAGAGAACATGAGCATGGGTGGAGGGGCAGAGGGAGAGGGACAAGAAGACTCTCTGTCAAGCTGGGAGCCCAATGTAGGGCTCAATCCTAGGACCCCAGGATCATGATAAGAACTGGTGGCAGACACTTAACCAACTGAGCCACCTAGATGCCCCATGTCAGCCTATTTTTTAAAAGGATTCAGAATCTGTCTTGATATTAGATACCCTGATTCTAATAAGTTTTGTGATCTTTAAGAAGTTAAATATATTTCTAACCTATGGGTATAAAATAAGGAGGCCTGACTAAATGGTTTCAAAAATATCCTCATTATATTAATTCCAATGAACTTTAATTTAATAGGAAAGGAAAGAGTGCTAGATTTTTTCCCCCAGCTTTATTAGGGCATGATTGACAAAAACCATATATATATGTAAGGTGAGTAATGAGATATTTTGATATAATGTACATTGTGAGGGGATTATCACATGCAAGCTCATCAATATATTTATCACGGAGAGGTAAATTATTGAATATGCTAAACTTTTTGAAAAAGATGGGATAGAAAAGTTTAAGTGTGGCAGGGTGGAGAAGTTTGTTCATTTTTTAGAGGGATGTTGGACAATTTCAAGAAAATCTTAGTATTTAATCACTGTGAATTGCTACAGGATAAAGAAGACAGGAGCCCAAAGCAAGAAACAGGCTATGGCTCAGCAGACATATTGCAAAAATGTACAATTGAAGTCAGCAGGGTATGGACAGTCAGATCACATTCAGGATATTAAAATGGATTTTGTATTCTGAATAGTGCATCAGTTTTGATGTCTGTAGGTCTAAATTGTGTGAAGTATATGGAAAATCTTGATACCTAATTGCAGAGTAACATCATGTCAGACATAAGGAAAGACTTGTAGTTTTTTTTTAAATTTCATTTTTATTGAGATATAATTTGACAAAATTGTAAGAATCGTATCTGAAAGAAAAGTCATATATCTAGATCATAAGATCAGAGACAGGTATGTCACATAAACTGACACAGTGGGGACATAAGTTTCAGGCCACAAGCAGGAGTTAAGTGTGCTTTCTAGCATTCTTTGTGTATGAAGATAAGTTTTGAAATGCCTGGTTTGCCTCATTGGAAGCATAACATCTTCACTACATGTTACAGGGATCATAACCCATGAAAACCTCTCACAAAGAGGAAGAAATGAGGTAGGAGAAAAGGTAATCCTGAAGGGAGATGACCAAATGGATCGGCATCAGCAGGAGAAGAAATATGGAATAGTTGGAAAGATTAAATATCATTATTAGAGATGGTTTTACAGTTAGAAAGTGAAGTAGGGGAAAATGAAGAATTACAGAGTAGTGAAGTTCAAGAGAAAAACTAACCTTACATGATCTTCAGGAAAAAAAAAAATATGAAAAAAAAGTCAATTGTAAAAGAGGAAATTATAACCCTATCTAAAGGTCTATCATTACAGTAGAGAAATGAAAGAGCAGAAAGAAAATTTGACATAGAACTGATAAGAAAAAGCATTAGTTGGTTTTGTCACCTGACCTGTCCTGATGTTTCAGCATTCCCTGTGGTGAGGACCACGGAACTATCAGGTGTATCCTCAGAAGCAATCTGAGTCATGGTTTGGAAACTATGATGTGGTAACTTCAGTGCATGCATTTCTTTGGTTCATATCTGAACTTATATTTAGCTTTTCTTTTAGTTTAACATCCACATTATTGATCTGTGCTCCAGTAATGAGAACTAAGTTCCTATTCTATTGGGTCAGAGAGTCCTGCTGTAAACCATTTAGTTTCATTCTCCTCAAACTGAACACTCATTTCCTTATGCCCCTAATTTTACAGAATGCCTTTTATTCTTTATTTATCTTTGTTTATCCTGACTTTCTACTATTGGGGCTTTTGTAATCTGTTGATATGATATAGGGCACTAGTGTCAAGTTCTGGTACCATCCTTTCCTGTTTGTCTGTCCACCACTGTTGAAATTCTTACATCTACCTGCAGTATATCACCCTGTGATGTTTGTGCTTTTGAGGAAAAGAACTTAAAATTTTAGTCAAAGATGTTCATTTGGACTTTGGAATATAATATTATTCTACTAAAGGCTTTCCTCCAAATTTTAAGCTTGATATAAAAAATGAAATTGAGGGGCACCTGGGTGGCTCAGTGGGTTAAAGCCTCTGCCTTCAGCTCAGGTAATGATTTCAGGGTCCTGGGATCGAGCCCCACATTGGGCTCTCTGCTAAGCAGGGAGCCTGCTTCCTCCTCTCTCTCTCTCTGCCTGCCTCTCTGCCTACTTGTGATCTCTGTCAAATAAATAAATAAAATCTTTAAAAAAAATTTAAAAAAAATGAAATTGAATTAGTCATAGTAGAGAAGATCACAGAGAGTGGGCAAAGATTGGAAAGATGAAAATGGTTTTTTTTTTTTTCCCCTATTAAGTTTCAGTTAGTGGTAGAACATCTCATCTATGAAAGAAACAAATATTTTCAACTTTCTGAATGTAGACATTGAGGAAAATGAAAAAGAAGGTGAAATATAAGATTTTAAAAATAATTAGAAAGGATGGGAAGCCTGGGTGACTCAACAGGTTAAGCATTTGCCTTCAGCTCGGGTCATGATACCAGGATCCTGGGATCGAGTTCTGAATTGGGCTTCCTGCTCAGCAGGGAACCTGCTTCTCCCTCTGCCTGCCACTCCCCCTGCTTGTGTGCTCTCTCTCTCTCTCTCTAGCAAGTAAATAAAATCTTAAAAAAAAAAAAATTAGAAAGTATTAAAGAGGCCTAAATTGACATTTGGTCTTTTTTTTCCAAAGAATTATAACTTCATAAGCATTTAAGGAAAAAAAATAGAAAAAGAAATATAAGCTTTTGTGAATCATCCTTTGTTATTGGTGATTTATAGCATTGCCGGTGTTCATAAAGAATGACACTCGGTATGGAAATAGATGTTCCAGACATTGGTTTATAGTTTATGACTATTGATTCGTTCAGGGAGAAATTAGAGATTATTGATTTTGAAAAGTGGACAGCGTCAGAGAAAGAAAGATCACTAAAAGGGTATTTGTAGAAATTAGAGAGAAGAACAGTTGCTCAGAAATCATGAACATTCTTCAGAAAGTTGATTAGATTCATGAAAATTTTTTTTCAAATATGATAGCAGGAGTGTAAAAGGAGATAAAAAGCTTAAATTGCACTTTGGCATTTGTGAAAAATTTAACTATAATATTTGTGCATCATATAATGAGGGTTGATTAGATACCAAGTTTCTTTAAAGGAGTATTTGGCTAGACCAAGCCTTAATTACATTACGTGCATACTTAGGAAATCCATGTAAGTTCTGAGAAGAAATATAATGTTTATTTCTCAATTTTTATGTGAAGACTTAAAAACTCTGTCAGATGAATCAGGGCAATAGTCAGATTGTTGGGCAAATGAGGTCTCTTAAGTTAATGCATTTTTATCTCTTAATTTCTTGACAAATCTCTAACACGGGTCAACTATTGATACATCTTATTAACCTACCTAAATAAATGCTAACAATATACCTTGCCAGTTTCCATAAGGGAAGTGTTTTTGAATACTATATTTTTTAAGTTTTTTATTGTACCTTATTTATTTTTTATTTATTTTTAATTTTTTTTAGAGAGGGGGAACAGAGAGAAAGAGAGAGAGCACAAGCAGGAAGAGGGGCAGATACAGAGGAAGAGAGAGAATTTCAACCACACCCCACCATATCCAGTGTGCAGCCTGATGTGAGGCTTGATCTCACAACCCGGAGATCATGACCTGATCTGAAAGCAAGAGCTGGATGCTCAACTGACTGAACCATCCTGGTGGCCCTATTTAAGTTATTTAAATCAGTATTTAGATAATGGTTTACTTAACATTGCTAAAAAATGAAAATCCCAAAGTAAGTACAGATGTAGGTATTTCTCTTTTAAACATTACAATAGGAGACCTTTTTTCCCCTTCTAATGAAGAAAGTACTATTATATGTATTATTTTTATTCTATGTTTTTTTAGCAAAGAGTAAGTTAAAGTTAAGGAGAGAAAGCTTCATTTCTTGTACCACTCTTCTTCTGACTCAAGAGTTCTAATTGTGTAGTCAGTTTGAGGTTTAGGTTACAGTCTAGAGTAGAGGTCTGTAACAATTCAACTAATTCAGTATGAATGCACTCTCAAATTTACTTTTACCTATGAAATACTTTGTGTTTTCTACACTTTTCTTTGTTTCTTCATTATTGTAACTAACACACTTATAATCACAAAAATAGTGACTCTGGTTATTAGGGAAATAATGAACTATTCATACATATAAATTCTGCAAGCACCATAAGGTAAGAGAAATGCCTAATTTGTTTTTTCTCATTCACATTTTGCATTTGCATTTACTTTTCATATAATATTCTGTACACAGATTTTTTTTTCATCCTGTTAGCTTAATTCCTACTGGTAACCATTCTACTTGGGTTATAATTTTTACACCTTCCTAAAGTTCTGTAATTTCTGTACTACTTGTGTTTTAATGCCCAATTGTGACCTTCTTAAATATGATAATTTCCCTGTTGGTTAGAAGTAAATCTCTTTAATTTTTTTTGATCATGTGAGCAATGGTTACTCTTCTTTCTAGTGGCTTTTTTCCCAGTGAAGGAGACCATTAAACTCTGTGATATTTGATAGTTTTCTTTTTGACATTTTGGTGTTCTTCATCTGCCATATCCAATACATACTATTCATCTATATCCTAAAGAGCTCAAAATGCATTCTCTGCATTTTTTCCTATATTTATCTTACCAAACACCTAACCTGTTTGACTCAATGTCTACCACCCCTTTCCCACCTATGTATGCCCTCTCTTCTTTTAAATCCAAATCCCACTGTACATTCAATGTGATCTATTAAAAATGCGAATCTGTTTGGATTACCAGAAAGTTTAAAGCATCAATAGTTTCCCACCAGTATTCCTAAAAATATTTAAGTTGGCCTGGCACCCCTTACATAAAGTCTGGTTACTGCAAACTGATACTTTTCTCCACTTATCTGTATTAAAAGGATAGAAAAATATATACTATACAAAGTGACAAAAAGAACTAGAATGGTTATACTAATATCAGGCTAAATAGATTTTAAGACAAAAACCGTGGCTACAGAAAAATATAATGACGAAAGAGTTGATTATTCAAAAATACATAATAATTATAAACATATATGCATCTAACAACAACCAGAGGTGAAAACTACATTAAGTAAAAATTGAATGCAATGAAAGAGAAAATAAACAATTTAACAATAGTTGATATCTTTAATAACCTATTTTCGATAATTGACAGACCAATTGGGCAAAAGATAAACAAGGAAATGGAGAACTTTAACAATACACTACACCAATTAGACATAATAGACATGAATAGAACACTCCACTGAACAACACAAGATTAAGCCATTCTGAAATAAACCCTTATATTGTGACCAGTTGATAAATGATTTTCAACAATGGTAATAAGACAATTCAATGAGAAAAGAATAGTCTTTTCAAAAATGGTACTGGGATAATTGGATATCCACATTCCAAAGAATGAAGCTTGATTACTACCTCATACCATACACAAAAAATATTGCAAACTGGGTTAGAGACTTAATGTAAGACTAAAGTTACAAAACTATTAGGAAAAAGTGGTATAGTCATACTACAGAATATTATTCAACAATTATTCTTGCTACAACAGACATTAACTTTGAAAACCCAAAGACAGAAGACTACCAAGCTGTATTGTTTCTCTTATAAAAAGTCCAGTATAAGGGCACCTGGGTGGCTCAGTTGGTTAAGCGTCTGCCTTTGGCTCAGGTCATGATCCCAGAGTCCCTGAATCGAGTCCCACATTGGGCTCCCAGCTCCATGGGGAATTTGCTTCTTCCTCTGACCTTCTCCCCTCTCATGCTCTCTCTCACTCTCTCTCTCTCACTCTCTCTCTCTCTCAAATAAATAAAAATTTAGAAAAAAATCTTTAAAAATAAAAGTCCAGAATAGACAAGTCTATAGAAACACAATGTAGGTAAATAATTGCCAGGTTGTAAGGGAAGAGGGGAGTGATTGCTAGTGGGTTGGGTTTTCTTTCTGGGGGTAATGAACATATCTTGAAATTAGACAGCAATAATGTTTCCATAACTATTATACTAAATGATTGAATTTGACACTTTAAAAGGCAATATGTATGTTATTTGAACTATATCTCAATGAATGTGTTATTTTAAAAGTTATGGATAAATAATTTTATGCCAAATGAAATATTTTTTTAATTTCACTACTAAAAGGACATTATACATTATATCTGCAGTTTATGGACATATAGAAATATGCAAAAGAAAACTGAAAACAAAAAAATAAAATAAAAAAATACAAGTTAAAATCACTTTAATCACCTTTTAAATTCATGCAGATCTATTGTATGCTTCAGCCAATTTGTCTTTTATTTTTGTTTGAGTATCATAACTTTTTAAATAGAAAAAATCCCTAGTATATTTTACCTGCATGTATAGAGAGAAAACTTTTGTTTCACTTGAAAGTCTTATTATAATCAGTTAGTTAAGAAAGGCTCACAGAGAATCCTGAGAATTTGCCTCGTTCTAGGTGCAATCTATGTCCCCTAGAATTTTCTCAGTCAATAGAGAAAAAAATAACATACATAGTAGAATTTCACATTTTGGAATAAAGAAGTATGCAGGTGAACATTTTATATTTAAACACTGCATAATAAAATGTTTTCTTATGACAATCTGCCTCAAAAGTTAATAAATTTCTTTTGAAAATTTGGACAGGATATCCAACTCTATTCTGTTACAGAGCAATGAGTTCTCATAAAAGAGAAATGCTATTAATGACACAGTAGAAGCAGACCTCAATGCATGATCATCTAATCACTACGGTATTAGCATGATTTATGACTTTCTGATTGGTGAACTTCAGCCTTTCTGGCAGCTGTCCACAGAAATTTTCATCACTTATTTTAAGTAGTTGGATGTTACAATGCAAGTAACAGAGGTAGACACGTTGGATTGCAATAAAGTAAGAACATTAAATGGCTCCTCAGCCTCTGACATGATATCTAATGGCTTCTTGAGAAATGAATAAAAAGAACTCTATTATACTGATATTTTATTCTACTTATCAAATTAAAATGTATGTGCAAGAGTATATATCACTAAAAAACAAGGCTAACTCTAAAATATTAATCTTCTTTTGATGCAAATAGCTTATAAAATTTTAGCATATTGACATGAATCATTTTGTTTTCATAGTCGTTCTTTTATTGAATTTCAAACCATTAAAAAATTTATTTGAAAAAAAAAGAAAAAAATTGTAATGTAGTTTCTCTACCTTAAGGAAGAACTCGAACTATATGTTTTTAAATATATAATATTAATTAACATTTTTAGTATAATGAGTATTTTACCTATCTAAAATTATATATATTTATTTAGCTATTTTTCACATAAACAGTTATCTTGATGATCAAATACAGTATTCATTGCACACCAGGACCTATCCGAAAAACAAAACAAACAAAACAAAACAAAACAAACAAAAAAAACTCAGCACTTTCCTGGTGTCAGCATGGATGCTTTTCTTATAAAGTCAGTGATGTGTGTCAGAGGACATGATCGAAGCCTCCCACTCAAATTTTATTTTCCTTTTTGAAGTGACATCCATTCTTTGGAATGTCTAATACTTAATGCCTTAGGAGCAACCTCTTTTATTGGAGAATTTAAAGTGCTTTCCTTTCTGAAAAACGGTATTTCTTCACTCTTATTTTGAAATGTACCTTTTTGTATCTGAGAGACTCTTTTTCAGCAAAGACTTTGGGAGTCCAAATACATAGTATTTAAAATGAATATACAAAGTATTCACAGTGTAATTACTTATTAGAGATCTAATCTAGTGTACAACAATGTTTTTCTTAATATTTAAATTTCTACAAATTCATTTTATGGTGAAAGATATTTAAGATGAAATAGATCAATATAGGCCTAATATTATTATCTATCCTTATCTCTTCAGAGACCTACCACTAGGTGTCTTATATGTGTATTAGGTATGGATCTCATTCCACAATCTCAGATATGAAAGTAACAGGACTTTTGTTCTTCCATTGTTGCCACTAATATGGCAAGAATTTAATTTAGTTCCTGTATTGACATTTTCCCCGGATTTTCAGAGGACGAAAATAGTCTTGATATTTTTTCTTTTTGTTATTTGAGATCCAGAATATATTTTACTTCTATTTTGGTCGCCCTCCCTAGAAGCCTTAAGGAGAACACTAACTACTTAAATAAAGGAAAGAAAAAGGATGAAATACCTGGAGGAAAAAAAAAATAGGTAATTTTTTAAAAATATGATTCCACTATATATATTATCTGATTTTTTTCCTCTCAGCAACCCTTTATATTATGTCTTATTATCCCCAATTTCCAGGTGAAAAAATACAGACTTGAAGAGATTAAGTTGCTTGAAGCCAACAAAGAAAAGAAAAAAAAAAAAAAAAGAGGCAAAAACTAACCGCTAAGAAATGTAACAAATTTGATTTTACTACAAAGCCTCCACTTATAAAAGATTTTATTTTTAAATAATCCCCACACCCAGTATAAGGCTCAAGCACACAACCCTGAGATCAAGAGTTGCATGCTTTACCAGCTGAGCCAGCCAGGCACCCCTAAGGCTTCTATTTTTTATAATTTACACATATTATTCTTTAGAAGAATGATTTTGAAATGAAGAAACTATTTGAAGAGAGAATATATCTCATTAGGTCATCTGTTCATGTTTCAACATTTGGAAAAATAAATGAGGTTACATTTGATACAAGTATTTGAATGGAGGTATTTGATTCAATGGTATACTTCTTTGACATATAATTTTACATTTAATTAGAAGATATAAGGGAAATATATAGCTATTCTCTTGGTATGAAACTATATTAATTACTGATGCAAAAAGTCTTAGAAGTTATCATAGAAAATCCACACACAACCGAATTTACTTTTTATCCATTTGAAATTACATATATTTCTCATGCTTTCAACATCTTTCTTTTTAGTAATAATGTAATAATAACAAAAACTTTTACTTCCTTAAATGCAGAATATTCAAATTTTCTGGCTTATGAGATAATTTTACAAATATAGCAATATATATGTTAAAATGGAAAGTTTCTTCTATTTCCATAATGTTACATTTTATTTATTTGTTATTTACTTATTTATAAAAATATTTTATTTATTTATTTGACAGAAATCACAAGTAGGCAGAGAGGCAGGTAGAGAGAGGGGAATCAGGTTCCCTGTGAGCAGAGATCCTGATTCGGGGCTCAATCCCAGGAACCTAAGATCATGACCTGAGCCAAAGGCAGAGGCTTAACTCACTGACCCACCCAGGAGCCCCTAAAATGTTACATTTTTAATTAAAGTATTTTTATTGAAGTATATCTGATAAACAATGTTATATTAGTTTCAGCCATACAACATAATTATTGGACAATTCTTTACATTATGCTATCCTCACAATAAATGAAGTTACCATCTGTCACCAATGTTATTACAATATTATTGACTCTATTTGCTATGTCGTACTTTTCATCCCTGCAACTTACTTATTTTATAACTTGAAGTTGGTCTTCTTAATCCCTTTCACCTGTTTTGCCTATGCCTTGTCCTCTTACAAATGGTCAACCACTAGTTTACTTTCTGTATTTATGAATTTTTTTTTATTTGTTTGCTCATTTAAAAATATATTTTTTTATTTGAGGAGAAAAAGTGAGCACACATGCAATAGACAACAGGAGCAGGGGAAGGGGCAAAGGAAGAGGGAGAATCAGACTCTCCCCTGAGTAGGAACCCTGGTGTGGGGCTCCATCCCAGGACCCTGTGATCATGACCTGAGCCAAAGGCAGATGCTCAACTGACTGAGGCACCCAGGTGCCCTGTTCATTTGTTTTTAACAAGGAAGTTTTATCTGGTCTATAACTGATATTGAATTTATACCTCCAAAAGTACTCAGAGATACTTACTGGATTATGTCTTGCTCCAAAAATCCATTTTTTATTCTACTCACATTGGAATGCTTAAGCTATCAGAATAGCTGGGTGGATTAGAATTGAATTCCATTCTAGTAATTACAGCAAATTTAGAGGAAGGTTTTACCTGAGCTTATATTAAATATTAAATATTTTAGTTATTATCCTCAACTGGGCTTGCAAATATTGGCTTTTTGAAAAAGTTTCCAGTTTCATCAAACTTTGACTCCCAAGTCTAATGCTTCTCCATGCTCATGAAATAAAATATTTTTGGATAAAAATATACTTAAATTCCTACCTCAAGAATCCCACTTTGCACTTGCCATTTAGTCCTCTCCTCTTCTGCGAAAAAAAGGAATTTCTCTTTGTTATTTGTATTCTTTTAAAGATGTCAGAATCAGCTGCGCTACCCTTCTAAAAATACCAAGTAGAGTTTTGATTGAGATTTCATTAAATAGGTAAGCCATTTTTGAAAATTAATGTTGTTTTATTAAACTGAGTTTTCCAGTCTAAGAACCTAGTATATCCCACCATTAATTAGGTCTTTCAAAATTTCTCCCATTGACTCTGTATATTTTTTTAAAGAAGACTTAGACATCTTTATTGTTATTTGTTCCTATGTGTATGGAAGAGTCTTCTTAAATGTTAAACACTATCATTTAAAAATGATTTTAAATTATTTCCCACTGATAATAAAAGACTGAGCATTTATTGATGTATCTTTTTTCCAGTTACTTTTTAAATATGTTTTTTAGTTATAATGGCTTGATTTTAGATATTTTAAACTTCCTACATTCGGTTTTCTAAGAATAATGAATGTTTTATTACTTCCTTTCTAATCTTTATATCGTTTCCCAGTTACCACAGCAGTGTAAAAAATTACCATAAAATTTAACAGCTTAAAATAATCATTTTACTTTCTTAGTCCAAGATGCCTCATTCACAGTGGCTGACAGCTGATGCTAGCTAAGCTGTCAGCTGATGCTGACTGTCAGCTGTGAGCTCAGTTGGGAAAGTACCTATTACAGGGTCTCTTCAACATGGCAGTCTCAGGGTATTGGACTTCTTACAAGGACGGGTGTTTCGAACACAAATAGTCCATCAGCAAAATAGAAACTCCTGCCTCATTCTGTTGTTTATAACTGAATGGCAAATCTGCCCAGATTTAAATATAGGGGACGCATACTCCACTTCTTGATAAGAAGAGTATCAAATAACATCATTGTTTAAGCTCCTTTCAGTGTACAACCGGTCCCAAATTACTTTGCACCCACATGCAAATCGCGCTCAGTTGCTAATGACTCCACGGGTCTCCATTATTATATGATTAGTATCAGATGTGATGTCTACAATTTTGGTATTTAAAATGGCCTCATAAAGATGAGGTTACTCAGGTATAGCTCCTTGAGTACAATCATTCACCTGGGTCCTGTTAAAAAGGGAGGTACCGTGGGTTCCGTGTGGTGGGAGTGCTCAAGCTGTCCTAGGATGCCTTTGGGTGGTGCATAGGGAAATCCTGCCACTTGTGCAGGTGTCCTTAGGACAGTGCCCGGTTAGGTGTGTGTCTCGAGAGGAGGCAGGGAAGCACGGGTCTCGCTGGAGGTCCCAGAAGCTGGAGGTAAGACAGGAGGCTCTGATGTGTGCCTGGTCTGGGAGCATCAGAAGTGGGGATGGGAACTGGGTGCCTGACGCCTTTGTAAAGGGGCAGAAGGTCTGAGTATTCAGCCTAGGCTTGTTGGGGCCTTAGGGCAAGGCCCAACCTGGGCAACTTGGGTTGGGGAGACAGGCCTAGGGCACCCACCAGTGTTTGGAGGCTTGGCAGGTGCCCAGAGGCTCTCTAGACCTTTGGGAAAGCTAACTGCTTCCTATAGCTTTGCTTATAGGGCTTCCTTAGCCCTTCGCCGGCTACCTGGTGGATTAGAGTAACTTTGTAAAGGTGTGGAGTGGGGTTGAGCCTAACTGGCACCCCTGTGGTGGTGAAAAGTGATATGGGACTGAGAGAGAATATTTAAGATTAATGTTACAGTTTCAATTCTTGAAAATAAAACCTTAAATTGAAGATTGTATCCTAGCACCCTGAAGAGTAAGGAGAATGTGCTAGAACACACAGTGGTTGAAAACTTTAGTCTTAACATTTACATCTGCTGGCCTGGGGGGCGGGGATGGAGTAAACCTGTTGGAAATTCACAGGACATTAAAAGCTGTAAGGGACCCAGGAGCTCAGACAGCAGATCATTTTATAGTGGAGGAAACGGGAGACCCAGAGCTCCGAAATGGCTGGCCCAAGGCTAAGCAATTAGTTTAATAAGTAAACTGGGAGTGCAGTTGAGGTTTTGGCAATTTTGGGGCTGGTTCAGATTTTTCACTGGCCATTTGCTGCTCTCTGTTCTTTGGCAATTTACTTAATCTTTGTGCCCAGTTCTCCCAAATAATGGATATAATGCCTGATGGAATTGTTTGAATTAAATTAGCATGTGTATAAAATAGAACAGGGGAGTCTGATACATATTAGCTACTGAACAAATTGCAATAAATTATTATGGTAGGAATACTGGCGGTCCACTACACTGTCTTGCTTGTCTTTGAGTTGTTGAAGTCCTCTTTATGACAATGGGAGGAAGAAACTAAGATCTTGTGGGTTAACTGCTGGCTGTGACACCAGTAGATGCTGGTAGAGGCAAGTTGAACTGAACTTTTAAAAGCTTGGGGGGACAGAGATGAACCACAGTTAAAAGCTCATTACCTCTGATTTAGGAAGTGGAACCCTGTGCTTAATTTTTCAGGAAGTAGAGGTTTTTCAAGGGAATGATCATATTGATCTTAGTTTCTTCCAGCGTTGTTTGAGAGTCATTGCTAGAATCACTGTCATGTTGTACGATTGCTAGAATTATATTTAGAGCAGAGGTAAAGCACTGTGTGGGAGTTCTTTTGCACCAGCTAGGGTGGGCAAACAAATAAGCCAGGTAACTAGATCAGGAGAAAACTACTATGGATTATTACTAGAAGGAAGTTGCACAAAAAACAGATTTTCTAAGCTATCTGAAAATGAATGTCAGCATGTTTCCTTACCTTACTATCTTAACTGCACAGTTTAACTGGCACATTATTTTCCAAGGGCCAGAAAGGTGGTTACTCCAGTTTTGGCAGTCCCACTATTGCCATCCTTTCAGTGATACAGTTTACTCTGCCCTTCAAAATAACTTAAGAGGATGGAGTGACCATCGGTAAGCATAAATGCAGGCTCAAGAGACTTGAATTCTGGGGCACCTGGGTGGCTCAGTTGGTTAAATGACTGCCTTTGGCTCGGGTCATGATCCTGAAGTCCTGGGATCGAGTCCCTCATTGGGCTCCCTGCTCGGTGGGGAGTCTGCTTCACCCTCTGACCTTCCTTCTTCCCAGGTTCTCCCTTTCCTTCTCATTCTTTCTCTCTCTCTCTCTCTCAAATAAATAAATAAATAAGTAAAATCTTAAAAAAAAAAAAAAAAAAAAAAAGGAGAGAGAGAGACTTGAATTCTGGGCCCAACATGGTAACTAGCTTATGAACCACTTTTGTTTCCACATCTTTACAATGAGAATGAAATACAAATCAAAACCACAGTGAGTTAACCACCTCACACCGGTCAGAATGGCTAAAATTAACAAGTCAGGAAACAACAAATGTGGGTGAAGATGAGGAGAAAGGGGAACGAACCCTCTTCCACTGGTGATGGGAATGCAAACTGGTGTAGCCACTCTGGAAAACAGTATGAAGGTTCCTCAAAAAGTTAAAAATAGTGCCACCCTATAACCTATAAATTGCAGTATTAGGTATTTACTCAAAGGATACAAACACGATGATCCGAGGGCCACCTGCACCCCAACATTTATAGCAGCAGTGTTCACAATAGCCAAACTATGAAAGAGTTTAAAAAGTTTAAAACGTTTTTAAAAATAAAATATAATTTGGAGTTTGAAACTCCAAAAAGTAAAATGGGAATGAGAGGTCTCTTGAACATCTTACCATTCAGGGGCTATTGGAAGGGATAAATAAGATGGTGAACATGAAACACCTTTAAAAATGTACTGAATTGTGCAAATAGAATTGAAGCTCATAACAACTCCTAGGAAATAATTAAAGTGCCTAAAACCTAGTTGTAACCTATAGAACCTACTGTAGAGGGGCACCTGGGTGGCTCAGGGGGTTGAGCCTCTGCCTTTGGCTCAGGTCATGATCCCAGGGTCCTGGGATCGAGTCCCACATCAAGCTCTCTGCTTGGCAGGGAGCCTGCTTCCTCCTCTCTCTCTGTCTGCCTCTCTGCCTACTTGTGATTTCTGTCTGTCAAATAAATAAATAATCTTAAAAAAAAAAAAAAAAAAAGAACCTACTGTAGAACTCTGTCAGGAAAGTGCTGGTTGAATGCTCTGGTAATGCAATAATTGACTTTTAAATTAAGCTTAACTCTTTCTTGTGAAAATTATTTGGATAAGTTTTTAAGGAATTTAGAGTACACTCAGTCTGTTTTGTATATTCACATCTTAAACCTACATAGTTTATGGGGAAAAAAGAAAATGTTATGGAAAAATGGATTCTAATGTTCCTGTCAATGTAAAACAAAATTCCAAACCATAAAACAAGGCAATTCTGTTTTTAAATGTATGAGTATTTACAATAAAGACCACTTTGAATTCTATGTACTCTTCTTCCCCTTTGAAAGATTTTATTTTTTTACTTGATGCACATGCAGTGAAACCAGAAGGTATAAAAAGTGGCAGTAAAATGGTTTATCTATGGCTGTAATCAAATGCCTTTTAACTTGCTATTTTTCAATCTAAGACTTCTAGTTTTTTATTTGCCTTAAAATTCAAGATTTTGAAAACCATTAAAATTTAAGTAGTGTTACTGGGCAATACCTAGTGAGAAAAATCCCTGCAAAGTTGAATACATACTGTAAGCCAGGCACTGGCTTTACATGCATTAATACAACTCTAAGAAGTAGGCAGTGCTATTATTCTCATTTTAGAGACAAACTGAGGCCCAAAGGTTAGTAATTCACTCAATCCGCCAATTTATTAAGTGACTGAAGAGGCACTGTGGCTTCTGAGTTTCTTTTCAGAAGCACTACTACATGTCTAACTATGACCTTAGAAAGATTGTGTAATTTAGGTTAGCCTTAGTTCTGTCCTGTGTCAAAGGGAAATGATAGAACCTCCTGGGGTTCGTCTGAGGATGAAATTAGACCTCCTAAGGAATCTAAAACGCACAAGACTTAAAATTATAAAAGGGTGTATTAATAGATGAATGGATAGTCTACATGAAGGAAAGGCCTCCTCATATTTTATTATACACACTACTTTTAAGATCACTTATTTTAAACAACCAAGAACAGTAGCTAGGTCATTTCTTCTCTTCCTCTTTCTAACTTCTCATGAATTAGAAGGATTAGGGTTTTAATTTCATAACTTCCTTTAAGAGAGAAATTCCCACAAAGAAAAACCCAGAATCAAACCTCTTTACTGGTGAAGTCTATCAAATACTTAAGGAAGAATGAACACCAACAATTTACAAACTCTTCCAAAAAAATATAAGGGGGGGTTATTGTTGATAAAGCTGCTATAAAAGGTGCAGATGTCTCTTCAAATCAGTATTTTTGTATTCTTTTGATAAATACCTAGGTGTGCAATTGCTGGATTGTAGGGTAGTGGTATTTCTAACTTTTGGGGGGAACATCCGTACTGTTTTCCAGAGTGTCTGCACCAGTCTGCAATTCCCACCAACAGTTGAAGTTAAAAAATAAAAATAATAAGTGGGAGAATGCTTCCCGGCTCATTCTATGAGGCCAGTAATACCCTGATGCCAAAACCAGGCAAAGACTTTATAAGAAAAGAAAGCCTTAGACTAATATCACTTGTAAAAATAGACTTAACTTGAAAATATAAAATTTAAAATTTAATAAAGATAAGTTGAGCCTCTGTTTTAAAGATCTTTTTTTTTTCCGAATACACTCTTACTAAAGATAAAGTTTATGCCTTTGAGAGGTAACAAATTTAATATTTAAATTGTCTGGATTTGCTAAAATCCAATGTGGAATGCATCTGTTTCTGTTAAATAGAATATATTGTGTTCAGCTGAAATCTAATATAAATTATTAAATGTGTATAGTAAAATGGACTGTCCTTTCTTTAGAATGTACACTGGAAAAAAGTATTATTAACCAATAGTAGAGTGAAATCTTCGCCCTTTCACAGTTCTTGACCCTTGGCCCAGTCAATATGTTTTCATTTGTCTACTTTCTCTTCTTATTCTCATCAATGTTTTCTTTATATATTTGTGCTTGTTTTTATGCATATACATATTCTGAATTGTTACATCTTCCAGAAGAATTAAACTTTTATCATTAGTCATTCTCTCTTCTTAAAAATTATGTTTGTTAAAGTGCATGTTGTCTGCTATTAGTCAATACATGGTCATTTTCTTTTGATTTGTATTTTCATGCTCTGTGTTTTTTCATCCTTTTCAACTTCTCTTAGTCTTTGAATATGTGTATTTATTTTTCAGTTTTTTGAAGTATAACAAAATTGTAAGATATTTAAAATGTGCCATGTGATGATTTGACATATGTTTACATTGTGAAAAGATTCAGCCCACCATGTTAATTCACACATTCAGATCCATCAACTCACAAATTTGTGTGTGTGTGTGTGTGTGTGTGTGTGTGTGTGTGAGAGAGAGAGAGAGAGAGAGAGAGAGAGAGAGAGAAAATTTAAATTTCTCTCCCTCGGCATGTTTCAGTTTTGCGATACAGTGTTATCAATTATAGTCATCACGTTATTCATTAGATTCTCATACCTTATTAATTTTATAACTGAATATTTTACTCTTTACCAACCTCTCTTTATTTCCCCCACCCGGCCCCTAGCAACCACTTTTCTGTTTCCATGTGTAACTGGTTTTTCTTTAAAGATTCAACACATAAGTGACACCATGCAGTATATGTCTTCTCTGACTTGTTTCACTTTGTGTAATGAACTCCTTGTAGTTAAATATTTTCTTTGCCCAATCTGACCGTGCCTTTTAACTGAAGTTTATCGTCTGTTTATGCGTAATTGTCTGTTACGTATGATCTGCCATCATCTTATATTGTTAATAATGTGTATTCTATTTGTTCCACCCATTCAATGTTTTCATTTTCTTCTTTATTTTTGCTTTTTTAAATCAACATATACTTTTTCATTTTCTCATTTTTCCTATTTGATCTTTTCCCTTATTTATAAATATTGCCATTCCATTTATAATTAACATTCTTCCTTGTTTATAATTTAAAAATATCTCTGTACTGAAAATAATTTATAGTTTCTGGGCATAACCTATATTTATAAGCTCCACTTTTCTATTTATAGTCAAAATTTCATTAAAAGGAATGTAAGGATTTCTACTTGCATGACACAATATCCACCATGACATTGTTTAGAAATCAGAGGTACTCAGATTCAGATACATGAACAATTTTCCATTGACTATGACTTATCAAGTGCTCATGAGTTTAATTGAATATAAATTGTCAATTGGATATTATAATTTCAATTCAATATGATCTCAAATGTTATTACTGACTTATTGATATAACTTTTATTATTGATTTTTGTTATATCTAATTTCATTTTTGAAACTAAGATGATTAGGCCTCTAAAAATTGTGGAAATTAGTTAAGGACTTATAGGTGCCAATTATCAAAATTTATATCTTACTTTTCCACCTACAAAGTCTAACTCAACTTTAATCTGACTTTTTAAAATATTGCTAAGGAAGAAAGTAAAAAGATAAAAACTAAATGTTCCGCCTACATAAAAAAATGTTACAAAACATTAAATCTGTCACAGTTGGAATCACATTTGTGGGAGGAACACGTACAATAGAGTTACACAGACTATTTCCTTTTTTTTAGTTTAGGTAGAGTTTTTATGAGAATGATGTTCATAAAAGAGCCAATGAGCCAATAAATGACACTTATGGATGATCAAATACCGTAGTGAAGGCAAGATATTTGATTACGTTAAAACTTATTCTCCAACACACTGGACATTACTCCTACCATAGGAATTGATGTGGATTTGATAACAAGTTTTTTGTTTTTCCTTTTTTAAACCACATGAGAGGTACAGAGTTCAAGTTTTCATTTTTAATAGTACTCTGTCTACATCCTTGCTCTTCAGAATGTAACCCATAGAATCAGCCCTGTCGTCACCTGGGAATAGAGTAGAAATGAAAGTACTAGGCCTCCTCTCAGACATATGGAATAGATAATGGATTTAAATACCTGTAAAATGATCTTTTAATGTCTATTTCAATATTAGGAATACTGCTCTGGATAAAGACTTCTCAAAACAGTGAAAAAGAAGACTATAAGAATAATATGTCTTTGGGCGCCTGGGTGGCTC